>NC_064046.1:4698305-4818305 GCF_932526225.1 Nematostella vectensis
TACAGGTCTGTTTCGTGGTTGCCCACTCATCAGGGGATCCCCTGATGAGTGGGCAACCACGAAACAGACCTGTAGGGAAACCTATGTAGTTTGTATTTTTTTCTCAAACCAACACTATATATATATATATATATATATATATATATATATATATATATATATATATATATATATATATATATATATATATATATATATATATATATATATATATATATATATATATATATATATGTATATATATATATGTATATATATATATGTATATATATATATGTATATATATATATGTATATATATATATGTATATATATATATATGTATATATATATATATGTATATATATATAATATTTTTGGCGCTCCTACAATGTTAAGCACTTTTGTGTATCACCGGCGAACCTTCAGCGTAAATAAATATTATATATTCGTCTTATTATTATCTTCATGTTTGTTGTAGCGTTTGTATTTATTTTTATCGTCCCACCCTCGTTACAACTTTACCCTATTTTCTCTTTGTCATTTTATTTCTTTCTCTCTTTTTTTTTCTTACTCTCTCTCCCAATCTCTCTACTTGACAACATTCTCACAGACCAAATATCACCCATCATCCCAGATTTGGCACCCTATCCCGTGCAGCAGGTTACCTCACCCCATCTATCGTCCCCTCGCAACTGAACTATTGTGGTTTTATCAGGTGCGTCCCGGAGTCTGTTCGATGGCTATTAGTAGCTGGACGCGAACCAGAAGCTCGCAAAATTATCGAGGATGTCGCGCGCGTCAACAAGAAACAGATGCCGGAGACGGAACTCCGCGTACCGAAGATTGCGTCTAACAAAGGCGTAATAGAGCTGTTCAGGACAAGGAAGCTTGCGATACTAACACTGATTCAATGTTATGCTTGGTGAGAGTTGAATTTTGTAATACTTAAAACTGATCCAATTCTTTACTTGGTAAGGGTTCAATCTTGTAATACTATAAATCTGACCCTATGCAACATTTGGTTAGAGTTGAATCCAGGCGCGTACCCAGGATTGGCGGAGAGGGGGTGCACAGTAATAGGTATCTTATGGAAAAAGCCTAGTATTTGAAGATACCTTTATAAGAAATGACCCACTTTTTGGCCGCCAAGGAGGGGGGGGGGGGTGGTGCGCGCACCCCCCTGTGTACGCGCCTGGTACCTGCGATACTTACGCTGACCCAATGTTATACTTCTTGGTAAGAGTTGAACTGATCCATCCATTGCAATGGTTCGAAAAGGTTTAATTTTTTTCATGTGAATAGTATTATTGTTATCCTTGTTCCTGTCGATTTTTTCCTAGTGGTTTAATTTCCTTGTATCTCTTCTCAGGTTTGTTGAGTTGTATGGTGTTCTTGCTGTTTTTGTTATATTGCCGCTGTGTGTTGTTATTCTGTTGTTAATGCTTGTCAGGTTTGTGAATGGTACGGTGTACTTGCTACTGTTAATGCTTTACCCTCTCGTTCGTAGGTTTGTGAATGGTACGGTGTACTTGCCACTGTTAATGCTTTACCCTCTCGTTCGTAGGTTTGTGAATGGCATGGTTTACTATGGCGTCTCTATGAGCTCTGGTGACTTTGGAGGAAGCATCTACTTGAACTTTGTCCTCACCAGCCTGGTGGAAATTCCAGGAAACTGGCTCGTCATCGATAACTGTAACAGGTTTGTAACGATCCTAAAAGTCCCTCGTAAGATCCCAGGACCCGAAACCATCGCCGCACAGACACAACCCCACTTCCCCACCTCGATTCCCTGTAAATTTTTGGTCTTCTGGGAAGGTAGTCATTGTGCTCATAACAGGAGGGTGAGTTACGGGTGCTGGGAGAAGTACTTTAAATTCATTTTGATATGACGTCATGTTTGTTTAGTCTATGAGGACGTCTTGTTTGTAGGCACGTTTTATTCTAAGACGACGCCATGATTGTTTAGTCTAAAGGCTGATTTAGACGTCACAATTTAGTCGTATGCGACCTGCCTACGACACCTCTACAAACTAAAGTGTAAATCAGCCTACAACTCCGCTACGATGCTCGACTACGAAATTCGTAGTGTGTGATTCAGCAACACATGCCGTACGCAGGTCGCACACGAATAAATCGTTCTGTCGAGATAAGTCTTAAGATGACTTCATGTTTGTTTGCAAGTTTTAGTCTACGATGACATCACGTTTACTTAGTCTCTAAGATAACGTCATGTTGTATACAGGTTTGGTCGCAAGAAGACCGTCGTAGCGCACATGATCCTGGGGGCGATAGCATGTGTCTCCGTCTCGTTTATCCCAGACGGTACCGACAATATAGGTAAATATAGTAGGATCTACGGGTATAGATTACTATCGTAGATCTCCAATACGATGGACCCATAGGGCTCTTCGTAAGATATGTCCTCCCATATTTCAAGAGATTTCACATACACTTACTCACTCTGGCCTCTTGGGCGCGCCCCTCGACTCATATCCCTGGACCCTTGGGCTGCCTTCTCTTCCTTGAACCCTTGGGCTGCCCCCTCTTCCCTGAACCCTTGGGCTGCCCCCTCTTCCCTGAACCCTTGGGCTGCCCCCTCTTCCCTGGACCCTTGGGCTGCCCCCTCTTCCCTGAACCCTTGGGCTGCCCCCCCTTCCCTGAATCCTTGGGCTGCCTTCTCTTCCCTGGACCCTTGGGCTGCCCCCTCTTCCCTGAACCCTTGGGCTGCCCCCTCTTCCCTGAACCCTTGGGCTGCCCCCTCTTCCCTGAACCCTTGGGCTGCCCCCTCTTCCCTGAATCCTTGGGCTGCCCCCTCTTCCCTGAACCCTTGGGCTGCCTTCTCTTCCCTGAACCCTTGGGCTGCACCCTCTTCCCTGAACCCTTGGGCTGCCCCCTCTTCCCTAAACCCTTGGGCTGCCCCCTCTTCCCTGAATCCTTGGGCTGCCTTCTCTTCCCTGAACCCTTGGGCTGCCCCCTCTTCCCTGAACCCTTGGGCTGCCACCTCTTCCCTGGATCCTTGGGCTGCCCCCTCTTCCCTGGACCCTTGGGCTGCCACCTCTTTCCTGAACCCTTGGGCTGCCTTCTCTTCCCTGAATCCTTGGGCTGCCCCCTCTTCTCTAAACCCTTGGGCTGCCTTCTCTTCCCTGGATCCTTGGGCTGCCCCCTCTTCCCTGAATCCTTGGGCTGCCCCCTCTTCCCTAAACCCTTGGGCTGCCCCCTCTTCCCTGGACCCTTGGGCTGCCCCCTCTTCCCTAAACCCTTGGGCTGCCTTCTCTTCCCTGAACCCTTGGGCTGCCCCCTCTTCCCTGAAGCCTTGGGCTGCCCCCTCTTCCCTGAACCCTTGGGCTGCCCCCTCTTCCCTGAACCCTTGGGCTGCCCCCTCTTCCCTGAACCCTTGGGCTGCCCCCTCTTCCCTAAACCCTTGGGCTGCCCCCTCTTCCCTGAATCCTTGGGCTGCCTTCTCTTCCCTGAACCCTTGGGCTGCCCCCTCTTCCCTGAACCCTTGGGCTGCCACCTCTTCCCTGGATCCTTGGGCTGCCCCCTCTTCCCTGGACCCTTGGGCTGCCACCTCTTTCCTGAACCCTTGGGCTGCCTTCTCTTCCCTGAATCCTTGGGCTGCCCCCTCTTCTCTAAACCCTTGGGCTGCCTTCTCTTCCCTGGATCCTTGGGCTGCCCCCTCTTCCCTGAATCCTTGGGCTGCCCCCTCTTCCCTAAACCCTTGGGCTGCCCCCTCTTCCCTGGACCCTTGGGCTGCCCCCTCTTCCCTAAACCCTTGGGCTGCCTTCTCTTCCCTGAACCCTTGGGCTGCGCCCTCTTCCCTGAACCCTTGGGCTGCCCCCTCTTCCCTGGACCCTTGGGCTGCCCCCTCTTCCCTGAATCCTTGGGCTGCCCCCTCTTCCCTGAATCCTTGGGCTGCCTTCTCTTCCCTGAATCCTTGGGCTGCCTTCTCTTCCCTGGACCCTTGGGCTGCCCCCTCTCCCCTGAACCCTTGGGCTGCCCCCTCTTCCCTGAATCCTTGGGCTGCCTTCTCTTCCCTGAACCCTTTGGGCTGCCTTCTCTTCCCTGAACCCTTGGGCTGCCCCCTCTTCCCTGGACCCTTGGGCTGCCTTCTCTTCCCTAAACCCTTGGGCTGCCCCCTCTTCCCTGGACCCTTGGGCTGCCCCCTCTTCCCTAAACCCTTGGGCTGCCTTCTCTTCCCTGAACCCTTGGGCTGCCTTCTCTTCCCTGAATCCTTGGGCTGCCTTTTCTTCCCTGGATCCTTGGGCTGCCTTCTCTTCCCTGGATCCTTGGGCTGCCTTCTTTTCCCTGAACCCTTGGGCTGCCTTCTCTTCCCTGGATCCTTGGGCTGCCTTCTCTTCCCTGGATCCTTGGGCTGCCTTCTCTTCCCTGAACCCTTGGGCTGCCCCCTCTTCCCTGAACCCTTGGGCTGCCCCCTCTTCCCTGAACCCTTGGGCTGTCCCCTCACCCCTTGGGTTGTCCGCTGGCTCCTCCACTGCCATCGTTTTAAATATTTTGCTCGGTGTGCTCCCACAGCCTTCATCGCTGGTCGAGTGACGGGAGGGACACTAGGCAAGCTGTTCATCACCTGCTCATTCAACTCTATTTATGTTTTTTCTGCGGAACTCTTCCCCACAATGGTCAGGTAAGTAGTTCAGCACTCTTTCTCAAAATAGTCTCTGGAAATTGCGTCTATATTGTATAATTTCCAAGATTTTTTTAAAGGACACAGGTTATAGAATTCTTTAATAACAAGCATCTTAATTTTCGAGGAATTAAACTCCCTTCTTTTCTAGGAATAGCGGCATGGGTCTGGTATCGGTGACCAGTAGGTTCGGGGCGGCATCCGCGCCGTTTGTTGTTCAGATGACGAGGATCAACACTGTGCTTCCTTTCGCTCTCATGGGCTCTCTTACCTTCATTGCCGCCGTGGCGTGCTGGTTTCTCCCGGAGACGAGAGGCAAGCCCACCCAAGAAGTCATGGATGACACGGACAGGACAAGACACAAGGGGGAGGGTGAGTAATATAAGGCTTTGAATAAAGGCCTTATACAAGACTCTATAAAAAAGGAGAAAGGTGGACAAACTAGAAAATTAGCATAAAAAGGGGTGAATAATCCAAAATAATGTATCAGTATAAATTCGTCAAAATAGGTTGAAGGGGCACCCCATTCTCCTCTCCCCCGCACACATCTGGTCCCGCTTTATTTGATGGGGTTTGGGAGTCTGGCAAACTTGTGCTTTTTAGACACGGGAACCTTTAAGCTTCCTTTGTACTCACAAACGCCACCATTTGTACATTAGAGTTGCGAGATGACAATGTTTTGGTATGAATTGCAGTTTTGTTTGACGAGAAACCTGGGCGCGGTCAAAAGGACGTGGAAGGTAATCTAATCCGTGAGACATAAATTCTAAGTAAAAATATTTCTGGTGTAAGCTTTTGCTTGTACGTAATTCAATCGCGCGTTCTCAAAAGTTGACCAGCATTATTTATTATTTAAATAGTCTCGGTCGGCCGGAATTTGTCTTCCTAAACGAAATCTGAAAAAGTGGAAAGGGGGGGGGGAGTGAGTGAGTTTTCTGATAAGAATCTGACCACCACATTTTTTTATGTTTGTAGTATCTCATGGGACGTCTATTATCGGATTTGGATACAAAAAAATGTCTGACTTATAGATTAATGACATACCAAAGTGATCTAGAATGCCTTTTCATCTAATTAACTCATGCTTTATAGCTTTGTCTACAAAGGGCGAGCACTATTGCGAATCGAAACTGGACTTTCGGCAGATGTGTGTGTGTGTGTGTGGGGGGGGTACGTTCGCACCACCTGCACCCCCCTGGGTACGGGCCTGTCCTAGCAAAGTACCAAGTGTAAAAGTATCCCTTTTATTGAATTTGGCAAATAAGTATAAAAGATTTGTTTTAGCTAGTTATTTCGAAATTTCAATGCATAGTTTATCTGCCAATGTTAATAAAACAATATCGCTGACTTAAGGCACTTTTGAGATGATTAATCTCAACACACATTTCCTCGCTTTACAGATTTGCCACATGATAATGAAAACGTCGCCAAAGACGGGGAAGGTAAGCAAAAACCATACACTCTTTTAGGGTTTGAAAATGAAACTCTTTAACGTTTGTAGCATTATGCTGCTAAGAAGTTAAAAAAGTACCCTGGTATATACCAGTTATCCATCTAAAAACACCCTGTCATAAACCGTTTAAGGTATAATAAAAGCATTCTGGAATACCGTCTTTACTGGTCACAGATAAACCATTTGCAGGAGGGCATTTAACGAAATACCCCAATGCATTTCCTTTAAAAATGAAATACAGGTCAGCCAAACAAATCCGGTTTATGCCAGCTGTATAGAGAGGATAGTGTTCTTACTAGACTCTTACAGCCCTTTCTCTTTGATTCTTTTTTCAGATGAGAGTGGCATTAAACTTTTGTCCGTTAATCCAAGCGTGTAAAGCCGCCTTTACCGTGGCAAAGGAAACGGGAGAGTAGGCGTAGATTTGAGACGCGCGTTAAAAACAGCGCAAAAGAGAAGCATGCGGAGGAAGAAACGGAGCGGATTCGTTCCTTTCGTCTTCCCTTGCGTCTCCTTCGCACTCATTTTCATACACGAAATAAGTGTCTTGAGTCTCAGCTTCTAAGTCTCAAAAGTACAAGACGAAACTGGCATTTGAACCAAGTGATGGGTACCTCAAGAATCACCGTCTCACCGACCAACGAGTCTAATTTTTGGAATTCGACCGCAACATTGCTAAGAGACCTCGGACCCAGTATTTTGATAGAAGAGACAATTGTTTCATTGGAATGTTATTAAAGCTTTATTATTATTATTGCCCGAGTCTTGAGGAGGGGGTGGGGAGCTCTCAAGGACATCATCCCTTGTCTGAAATGCGTATTTTTCTAGTATGTGACAGGGGCAGAGCGTTTGCAGCGCGCGCTGATAAGCGAAAATTGAAAACTCTACATCCCAAACCCCACAATTTTTGTTCTCTTTAGTGTGCTTTTGTAAGGGGACAAAGTTCAATGACCAGAAGAGTTGAGAATGAAAAATCCCTATCAGAAATGAGATTACGGACAAGTGTTGTAGAAATCAAAGCAGCAGGTTTTAATATAATGTTTTTATTTTCACAATTAGCAATAAGAATGTACAAGCTCACTCAATCCTTCTGGCAGAAAAAAAAGTTTGATTTCTGTTGAATAAGAGTTTGTTACGGTATTTTACAGGGTAGATCTTAAACAATGCTTATTAAAACATTGACTTGTTATTTGTGAATCCATACTGTCCTCTTTATGGTATACTTTTGCCCTTGAGAGCCCAACATATCACAGGTCACTGCGCACTCCAAATCCTGGTCCCTTGGGGGGCTCGGTAAGGCTTGTAAGACCCCCAGCAGGCTCACACGAGAACCGCCCACTCCTGTCAATCATGCACAGAACAACTTGAGCCACAATAAAAAAATGTTACAAAAGATATTATCATCATCATCCTTTGGCCTCAGCCGAGATGACCCACGCAATAAAGAGCTTTTAAGCTGTCTCTGTGTGTGTGTTTTAATACCCAAAATGTCAAAAAATACTGTAAAACAGAATCATTGATAAAAAGGAATATTTAAAGAGCTTAAGCAAGTCAACACGAACGGCATCAAAAACGGCGCGCGCGCTCACGAATTGCTGAAAAACGGCGTGGACGTCCGTGATCGCGCGCGTAGAACGTAAAAATAGGGAAAATGTCGTTCGAGATTTCCTGTCACGGACGTCAACACCGTTTTTCAGCAATTCGTGAGCGCGCACGCCGTTTTTGATGCCGTTCGTGTTGACTTGCTTAAGCTCCCTAATTTTTCTCCACAACCTGCGGTCTACCATTGCATGTGGCAAATCCTGCTAAGGAGTCCCTGTGTCCATTGAGGGTATGTAGATCAGGGTATACAATCATAGGAGTATGTTTTGACGATTTAAAGAGGCTCAGTAACACCACCATTATAAACTCTTGCACAACACCGAGTCACACTGTCAATCAGATTTTGTTGTTAGGGTACAGTACTTATAAAATGGGTTGTAATTTTAAATTTTTTCATACCAAATATAATAAACAGTTGTATTTTAAAGCCGCATTGTCACCAGTTTACTCCCGGAGGTCCGACGGAAACCTCAACCGTTAAAAGACAAAAGAATCTATTAGAATCCGAGCTATAAAACGGGCCATCCGCTCTAAATTATCAGTCAAATCCTCGAAGAAACTTCCAAAAGACACACTGCTTTTAAAATTTTGAAATATTTTCCGCAGTTTCCGTTAAAAATCATCGGAGATTGATACATAATCGACCGGAAGTAAACTGGTGACAATGCGGCTTTAAATAGAAAACAATAAGTGGTTGATTGGCATTCTTTAAACTTACATTTCCATACGTACAAGGGATTCAAAGTTGTGTTGACTGCAGACCTTACTACTGTTCAAATGCAGGATACAGTACAATAAGGGATCAAATATTGCTAGTACTGTACCTTGGTCCAGGCTTGGGTGTTCTTCCAGCGATAAGATCATCAATAATTTCTTCTGCATCCTTCATACTCAGGTCCTCCTATCAAAAAAGCACATCACAAATTCAATCTTCAACATTAGTTCAACTTGCTTTACTGTAACATCTACACAGGGGAAACATTAAACCAAGTGAACATGCTTTACATAATAATTCTAACAAATACTTTTTTTTACTGAATTACAATTTTAAGGATATTATCTACCCATGATCAGTTGTATGTTTATCAAGGGTGTTTTGACATGAGGGGATTCTGCCAAAGATGACATCAAGGGGAGCTCATATTTTACCCTCTGGGACAAACCCTCTCCTATATAAACCCCATCACAAAACCATGAAGAATGCCACTCCACTTGGGCTGTCCATAGCAAACCACATCAAAAAACCCCAGCTATCTCAGGTTTAGATGGTAGAGCGTCTCAGAAATTGAAAGCTATAAGTACTTTCCAAGGTAGAAAATTTCCCTGCCAACTGATGGCCATATACTTACATAATAGTTGTCATTAATTTGCATCATGGGAGCATTAACACACGCCCCTAGGCACTCAACAACTGTTAGTGTGAACATTCCATCTTTACTTGTCTCGCCTTCTTTGATACCTAAAAAGTATAAGATCTGGATAAGAATCAAGTTAGCCGATTGATACGAGAGCCACTGTGAGCCTCAATTTTGTCATCCTAGAAAACAACAAGGGGGTCAAAGCATTCAGTTGGCTGATTTGATGAAGATATTTTGATATTTTCTATTGAATAGATTTGGAGATCACGTTCAAAAGTTTATTTTAACACAGTCACTTTACATATTTTTTTAAATCAATGATAATAAATAAAAGGTGTGGCTGAGTGGGGCTCTGTAAAACTGTGCACTGCTTGCTTACCCAGTTTGCTTTTCAATGTATCTAATAAATCATCTGCATTTCTAAGCTGGCAGGGAGTGGTGGTACAAACTTGAACATGGTATTTGCCAACAGGTTCTCTACAGAAAACAAGAGTATTTCATGTGAATATTTCCACAGGGATAACAGCATTAGCCATATATAAAACATACAGAGAATTCAAAAGTATTAATTGTGAATATTTCAGCAGGATTTACAGCATAGCACTTTTACAGTAGCTGAGATATTTCAGCAGCAAATGATACAGTCAACTACCATTATTGTGGACACCTCAGAGGAAAGTAATTAAGGGTCTGTAACAGTGATTTACAGAGCAGAGTCTCTAATAAGAGGAAATAATATTCAGTCATTTCTTTGTACTTTAGTATCGTAGGGGACCATATTTCTGCCCATAATTATCAACACAGTTGATTGTTGCATATGTACTGATGTGTGTGTTGCTTGCACGTTTGTTAGGACTTGGATTGGAATTGGTCTAATCTAAAGTTTGATCCACATGCCCCTATTATGTACCATACCTATTGAACATAGTATAAAAAGTGGCCACTTCATAGACTCGCATTCTTGGCATGTTAAGGAAATCTGCCACATAGTTCATGGCAGATATGGGAAGCCAGCCTAGGGAACAAGACATGAGTAAGAAAATAAATCAAATTCAAAGGCTTGATAACAAGGAAAGAACAGGTGTGTACATAGGAAATACAGTCATACAGTAGATACTGTATCATATGGAAAATTGGATTGTACTTGACAATTCCTCAATAAAAATCAACCCACTTTTTGGAGCCCAAGGGTGTTCGTGCTTACCATCATGCTGTCTCTGTGCCAGGTCTAATAGTGGGATGACTGCAGCCTTCTCATGGCCTGTGGGGTAGTTATTTAAAATAGACTTGGCTCTCTAGGGCAATAACAATAACAACAGTCATTACACAATCTGGACCACTAAAGTTCACTATGTAGAAAGTAATTTCTTCAGAATAATTTTAGTTCTCTATCATGTCAGAAAGATAACAACTGTGGGCCACTAGACCTCATTTATGCACCCTGTAAGGGTATGGGATGTGCCAAGCAAAAAGGGCCCACACAATACTATCAAAGTTTGTTTAATTACAGTAATAAATGTAACAGAGTTTTGTCCATTTCGTTATAGTAAGTCTACAAGTTTTGTATCTTTATTCAAATTTAATTCTTCACCAAACTTATTCATTGGCAGTCAATTTACCCATATTACATTTTTACTAAACTTGGCTCAAAAAGTTGGGAATGTTTTTCCTACTAACAAGTACCCCGAGGGGTAGGGGCATTTGACTACAGTTTGCATCCAAAGGGGTTGGGGGCTTTTATTACATTTGTTCAAGTCTAACCCCCACCCTTCCCAGGGACCATAGGGATGGGGGTTTAAAATTACACATAATTACTAGACAGCATTTTTAATCACCTGGAGTTGATGTGCTGGAGTTAGGGGTAGAGTGCTGGAGTACTGGAGTTAGGGGTTGAGTACTGGAGTTAGGGGTTGAGTGCTGGAGTTAGAGGTTGAGTGCTGGAGTTAGGGGTTGAGTACTGGAGTTAGGGGGTGAGTGCTGGAGTTAGGGGTTGAGTGCTGGAGTTAGGGGTTGAGTGTTTTCTGCTTACCTTTAGGTTTGCCTCATTGAACTCAAAGGGTAAGTCAGGATTGTTGCCATCTGTGTCGCGATGCTGAATGAATATACATAATGAACAAAATGAACAAGTTTCAAGAATGGATGAAAGAATAATATAATAATTTGAATCATATCACAATTAATACAAAAAATGACCACATAAATGTAAAGGGGATGTAACTCTTTTCAACCTCACTGCCTTACTAATGCACTAGTCATTTGAAACTCCTGCCCACCAGGAAGTGTGGGGTTAAGGAGATTCGATACAGTTTACCGAATCTCCAACCTTCTAGTCAATCACAACTATTATCTTTTGTTACAGGGATCGGATCATCAAACTATTTGGCCATGCCATGTAGCTAGGGATGAACTTTATAAAAATGTAACATGTGTTTACATTGCTGTTTCTATGGCAATGGAACGATGAACCCGTTAAATTCACTATTTGCGAAGTGCTGTTCGCTACAGGGAAATTTTCAACAAACAAGCTATCAGATATTGTACACCAGACCTTAGTCGACACTTAGAGGAAGTTTTATTAAAATCTATAAGAGGAATTCCGAGAAATTGGAAAATTTCGCTGATTACTTTATCTGTCGTTTTTGTAGAATAAAATCAATATATTGAGAAACATTTGGGTTAACTTTGAGCTCCGTTGAAGAGTTGTAAGTAAGCGATTAGATTTTTTGAAACTGGGCATTTCAAGCGCCGACTTTGCGCTTGTTTTGTTGCTTCGCTTTGAATATTGTCCGTTTCATTTCGTTGTACTTTTCGCATTCTTCCCGTGCTACTCTTGCACAGAGACGTCCCTTTCTTACGCAGCTAGCGTAACCTGCCTTGCTCTTTTTTAATGCAGTATTATTCACAGCTTATTTTAAATGGAAATATCTTTAACTATTCAGGTAAAGAAGAAAAAGATTTGATAAATTACCATTCAGAAGTTCAGAAGCAGCCAGCCGTGAAAGATTAGCACGTAAAGAATGTGAAAACAACAAGTCATGAAATCAACAATACATGAGTCGAAGTAGTTTGTTTAAACAAAGAGCCAGCGGAAAGTCGGCGCTTGAAATGCCCATTTTCAAAAAATCAAACCGCTTACTTACAACCCTTCAATGAAGCTCAAAGTTAACCCAAATGTTTCTGATTATCCTAATTTTATTCTACGAAAATGACGAAAAAATTAATCGGCGAAATTTTACATGGCGGCTAAAAAATCAAAAAAAGTTCAATTTCTCCATTTTGAAAGTATTAAACAGTCCCAGGAATGGCCCCTAAACTTACGATCAACAAAACCGATTGCTTTCATTTTTGGTAGGCTATTAAAAATAAGAGGTAGCTAAATAACAATGGTAAAAGAAATCCTTGCCCGCGTATGAATTTTTTTTCAGGGGCGAATTTTAAAGTAGGTAAATAACAGAGTGACTGAAAATAAAAATACGCCAATACCTCAGAATTCCTCTTATAGATTTTAATAAAACTTCCTCTAAGTGTCGACCAAGGTCTGATGTACAATATCCTATAGCTTATTTGTTAAAAATTTCCATTAAGCAAACAGCACGTCGCGAATAGTGAATTTAACAGGTTCACCGTTCCGTTGCCATAGCAACACAATGTAAACAAATGTTACATTTTCATAAAGTTCATCCCTAGCTACATGGCATGGCCAAATAGTTTGATGATCTGATCCCTGTAGCAGAAGATACGACTTGTGATTGACAGGATGGTTGGGCATTCGGGAAACTGTATCGAATCTCCTACATGGGGGTTTATAGCACTTTGAACAAGAATCTGTCCTGGGGGGTGAGGGAATTGACTGTTTTTGACTCTAAGACTTGTCCCCACCATGGGGGCTTTGGGACAAATGAATAACATCACAAATGAACTTTGAAAAAGTCATATCAGTTTCTGGTTTGAGACTCTCTTCTGTAGCAAGCAATTCCATGTATCAGCGCGTGGCAAGCTGAATGGAGAAATGTGCGAAAACGAATATGAATGATAATTGCCAGATGAAGATAATTTATTTTTCCATTTTTTTGGTAACTGTTATCTTCATAGTCATCAGTACAGCTGATTAAGTTTACTTGCTTTGAAAGATATAGGCTTGTATCAGATGACTTGTTGTCGGTAGTTGCCTATAGTCTGCATTCCAAGGGGTAGGGGCATTTGACTGCAGTTTCGTTTTTTTTTCTCTGTTTTGTACAGCGTCAAATTCTAATCCCCCACCCTTTTTCCTGGGACCATGAGGGTGGGGGTTTCAATTGACTAGTGCATAATCTATTTCCATTTGTAAACAACATTATTGTCAAACAACGGAACAAAAAGCATAACCCAACAAATATTACATATACTTAATTGTGTGGAATCACACATAGAAGGCGATCACAAAACTAAAACTACAAAAGTAAAATTATGATAACTCACAACAAACAGTTTGTCAGATAACACAGGGACCGACCGATGAAGGTTCCTTTTACAGACCCAACCACTGTTTCTTGCTGTCTAAATAAAACACAAATTTGCAAATATGGTCAGGGGTGGTTATTTCACTAAAGAGTTATAAAACTATAAGCCTACCTGCGCTGAAGAGCGAACACTTGCGGCCGAAATTCGGCCAAGTTGCATAAGCGCTCTGGACAACATGGCGGAGAGCGGGATAGTGATGAGCCCACTGTTCAAAGAACAGCGGAAGTACCACAGGGATCCCAATATCGTTTGTATTTCAGCTACTTTTTATATGGGCATGCATGTGGGCCAGGATCTTTAATCTTGCAATTCTATAAAGTGATGTACTTTAGAGGATACCGTTGTTTCCTAAATTCTTTTATCGAAACACATTGATTTGAGCAAACAGCTATGCTTTCTGGATCCTTTGGTGAGCCTTATTATTAGTCTGTTGTGTATATGAAGATTAAAATGGAAAACCAAAACAGAGTAGCAAAATATGACGTTTCAGAATTTTACTCAGTCCTTCTCAAAATCGTCCTGAAGAAGGACCGAATATAAGTCCGAAACGTTGGCATATTTTGCGTCTCTGTTTTGGTTATTCTTTATAACACAAATGTAAGCTTTTTCTATACTTTTCTATAATCAATCATAACTCACACAAAATGTACATCTTTATTTTGATCTCTAGATCGTTTCATTCCTTTTGAAGTTTTGCACGAGTCCCCTATACCTCCCCCCAACACTTGTCTGGGTATATCGATAATAGCCACCAAGTGTTACCAAGTGGTACTCGAGGCCTCTGCTAAAGGTATTTAAAGGTGTGCGAAGGTGTGATTACACTTGTATCTAGACTTCACTTAGATCGTGCGTCAATTACAAAACGTGCCCACTGGTGGCACGCGCTACTGGATCACGGGGTTGGGCCAGCTGTCGTCCGGTGTGGGTGTCCCGGACATCCTTCAACAGCGTCCGTCCCCGTTGTGAGCCACGACTCAATGCTCTGCGCAGGTCTTGATCAGGGAAGATTCTGGCGGGCCGATGGTGTGTGAGACTGGGGGATGGTTCCACATCCACGGAGCCACCAGCTGGGGATATGGCTGCGCTAAACCGTTTGGCGTCTACGCGCTTGTCACCTTACGTTAATGGATGTGTTAGGTCAGTGATGGCCAATAACTAAAGATGGTCTTAAATAGACCTAATAGAAACCTGATAAAACTGAGTAACAAAATGATGTGGGAAATCTTTAGCAACTCTAATAAATTTTATGAGGGTAATAAAAGTCTACTACTGGTGTACTACTATTAAGGTGTTCTGCGAACACCTTAATTAGCAAGCCCTTTCTAGACTACCGGAGGAGAATACGAAATGAGACGGGTGTGATAGTGAACACCAAACCCTCAGATATACATTTTGGTATTATCAGGGGCTCATAAGTAGGGGCAATCATCTGTATTATATAACTGTCACGGCATTTCCGAGGATCATGCTATCGGGCCAATCAGTTACGTTGACGTTGGTCGCGCGCGCGAGTGACGTGAGGCTGTACGCGCAAATTGTAGTTAGGAAGAATTTTTTTTTTTTTTATCAAGAGACCATGATATACATCATATGATATATGAATAGAATCAAAAAGCCCAAACTGCCGCGATCTCGTACCAGAACAATGAATACAATACACCAAAAACTGGAAATCGACTCTGCCAAATTTTCGTCTTTAATAAGACTTCTTCAGGGCAGACTCAATTTACTGCCCTGAAGAAGTCTTATTAAAGACGAAAATTTGGCAGAGTCGATTTCCAGTTTTTGGTGTATCATATGATATATGATATACATCATATGATGTATATCATATATGTATATCATATAAGATGTATATCATATACATATATGATATACGTCATGGTCTCTTGTTTTTGTCCATCATCCGTCGGTTTTGTTTGTTTACCAAATTAATTGCAAGCTAGAATTCAAAGTCGTAGGTAGGATTGGATTAATATTTCATATGGTAGTATGCACATTATGCAAAGTCTACATGCTGACAAGGGTTGTTTGGTTTTATACCCTGTAGGAAAAGAACATCTCACACGGTATAGCAAAGGACAGAATAAATAACCAAAAGCCAACCATTTAATAATATCCAGTTCCCTAACATATCGTCCTAGCATACCCTATCTATTTAACTCGTTTTTCTTTTGTAAATTAATTTCCTTATTGCAAAGTCCTTAAATTGATTTATCACGCTATTTACAGGTTTACGTATCAAACATATCTACAGAATAATATATCACCTCCTTATTAAGGAAAAAAATTGGGGGTGAATGGAGGCCAATACTAGAAGGATGTCATTTTTCAATTTACAAATTTCTTGTTCTGGGAGGGGGGTCGAATCATTGAAATTATATCTACCCTCATCCGGGATGATGCATGATAGCCTGCAACGACCTCTGGATCCGGATAATGTAGGATAGATTTGGGATGCTTCCGGATCCCGCGGGATAGCCCGCAAAGACAAGACGTGGTAACCTAGCCTACCGGTTAGCCACTTCTAATATTTCTAAGAATATTTTATTGTCATTTCATGGACTCCAAACGAGATTGCGTCTTCTCGAATTCAATAACCTGGCAAAAAAAAACATGATTTGTAAGATTCATAATTTGAAAGGCCAAGTAATATTGGAACATCGCACAAAATACACGGATTTTTTTCGTTTTTATCAATGAAAGTTAAAAAAAAAAGAAAAGAAAATTTATTTTTTTCTTTTGTAAAAAAATCATCTATTTTTGTGGTCGCTCGACTAATTCTTCGATTTTTGTCCTCTCCCTCCCACCTTCATAAAACACCACAGACCACAGGTATACCATGTACCTGATTGACGTTACTACGAGCCAGTCGCTTCATCTCGTCATTTAAGCCATGCGAGGACTTCAGATCCTGAAACACGTCACGTGACACAAAACTGTAAATCAGTATCTTACGGGATTCACACGAGAAAGCGTTCACAACCGGATCGGCACCTAAATCTCAGGTGCCCTTCTAAAGGCAAATTGAAAAAAGAAATCCTAAAAAAAACATCAGATCATGTATTACAAAGAAGTTATTAGAAATATGAATTAGTTGATAATCTGCTAATAACATGAAAGAGGAAAGGCGTAAAACAGTTCATAAATTGTAGTAGTTGTGTCAATTTGAACCCAGCCTAAAGGATTAGATACTGTATCGTCTTGTGTTAACAAAGCCTAGACTTCGAGTCATACCCGTATAAAAGGCTTTAAGTTATGCTTTAAAGGTTGTAAAGGTTAAATTTATTTTCGTCCTATCCCAGTGTTAACAAAGGCTAGACACTTCGTGTCATACCTTTATAAAAGGCTTTTGGTTAGGCTTTAAAGGTTGTAAAAGTTAAAAATATTTTTGTCCAGTCCTAGTGTTAACAAAGGCAAGGTTTCGTGCCATACCTTTATAAAAGCTTTTGGTTAGGCTGTATAGGATTCATATACCGTTCCGTCCTATCAGTGTTAACAAAGGCAAGGTTTCGTGTCATACCTTGAGAAAGCTCTTGGTCAGACCATAAAGCCTTTCCGTGCATGATGCAAATAAGGGATCCTGCCGATTTAACCCATGACTCTCCAAGGTCGCTTCTACTACCTGACGGAGTCTCTGTGAAAGGAGACAGTAGTTTCAATGGGATGTTGGGGTGTTATCCTTATAAGGTATCTTGTTATACTGTAAGGAGAGGTACCAAGTACTCTAGGATCTTTGATGGCACTGCTTTACTTGAGAAGAAATGTGGTGATTGAATTCATCATTAAGGAGTCATGATTGAAGAGTTATAATTGAAGTGATGAGTGAAGAGTGATGAGTGAAGTCATGAGAAGAAGAAGTGATTTACACAGAGCGTGCAGGCCCCTTTTATAAGGCTCGGCTCGGGGTGGTTCTCACGGAATTATGGCCTGTTTACTGAGGATGTATTTAGATTAGAACCTTTTAAACAGCTGGGAAGAAACGTTTTGGAGTACCGTGGGAATTCCTCTGAGCTGGGCTTTTCACAAATATTGATTAATATGATAGAGCTGACGTAGGGCAGTTTCCTACAAAAACATCTTTGCAGACGAGACTACAAGGCTAACTCTATGTTTCCGCTAGGGACTACAAACAACAAAAAACTAGCTTCGTAACAATACGTTGGTTGATTAGCTAACGGTGCTCCAAGCACTCTCATTGGTTGATAAGCAAGTTACGAGAGTGGAAGAGAGGTAAACATACAAGAGAGAAGGCAGGGGTGTAACAGACTTTGCGAACTGACTACTAATAAAGAATTGAAAGCAACTTTTTCTTCCTACCCTTTTATGTCGCTGCGATCGCGTCTCTTTGGTTGATTTTTCTTTCCTCTCCGAGTCAGCACCTTGGCCAAAAAAAACTACATTGAATCAATGTGCAGACTAGAAGAAAAACAACAGAAATCTATAAACACAACTTACCTTCCCTCTCAGAAGGTTCGTTGCGCGTGCGCTTTGCTGTTTTATTTGTTTCTGGAGCGGATGGCGATGGTCTTTTGGATGAGCTATGACGTCATAAGCACGTGATTAGTGGATCACGCATAACTACCTTTTTCTACCCCTCCCTTATGGAGAATTATGTAAACGTTTTGACGGTACCAAATAAACGAGAATTAAAGCTAATTACTTATCACACTGGATTTGCGAGAATTTCTCGATTTTACGCGGAGGCATAAAATGTTAGTGTTGAACTAAACCGAACTTTCAGTAGTCACTTATCTAGGAGACTATCTCGGGAGACTGGCGAATCAGCACGTTCTTCCCATCGCTGATAACGAAAATCCACGTCATATCTTACTTTTGCAACATATATAGGGTCATTTGAGAATAGTGAAATCCACAAAATAATATAGGAATAATGATTATGTGGAATAGGGATAGGTCCTTCCTGAAGAGAAAAGAAAAGAAAAAGTGAATTGGGTTTCCTGCGGTGAAAAACGAAAGTGAGGGCTGATCCATTCCACTTCACTAAGTCTTCCTTCTCCGCATATCTCCACAGGAAAACCATCCTCTCTTTTTTTTCTGTCTTTTAAATCCGAAGTTGCCTGGAGAGAAGCCTCAATCACCTCGTTGTCGCTTTTTTTTCGGCCACGCTACCCCTTGTCCGGCCCATTCCAACACCAACTCGACTTTTCGCACCCGAAGCAGATGATCGGGTGTTTCGCGTACTCGTCTCCAGTTTCTTGATGCCCGGCACGGCCCCTGAGGACAGGGTCTCTTGCTTCACGACAGAGGTGTGGGTAAGGGCAATCTCTGTATCCCGGGTGAGAGAATCGTGTGCGTCGAGACAGTATCTGACACAGGAAAATGCACACATCATATTAGAGGGATGAGGGATAAGGGAAAGACACATTAAGATGAGGAACGGGGCGAAGGAGGGGGTGGGGGGAGGTAAGGAATACAAGGGATGGGGGTTGAGAAAATTACAGATAATTAAGATAAAGGAGGTTGCATTTTCCCAAGTTCGGAAACCAAAGTTAAAGAATGTTGAGTAGCCACTCCCTCAGGCAAGTTGTATTCGAGTCTTTAATAACTTTTTTGGATTTTTTTTTTTTATAATACTTCTCCAAAAAGACACACGCTGCATTGCCAAGGTGCAACCTTGATGTGAACATAACAATCTTCTTACAAAAAAACTCGAAAGAATCTTATAGTATTACTGTCGAATCCGTTGTATCGCGGTCCGGGTTTTTTCTATTCCGTCAGTAAAACCATTCTGAGCCAATCAGAGTCTCGCTTTGTGCTTTTCCCTGGCTTCCCACTGGACGAAAACCAGTGTCGCGACAGAAAGCCAGCCAACTGCACTAGGCGAGATATGGCAAGAATCTGATTGGCTTAGAATAATTTGACTGGCGGAACAGAAAATCACAAAAGACAAAAACAAATCGATGTGTTGAAAATGCAGCGTCGCGATACAACGGATTTAACAGTAAAGTATGGTACTATATATACTATTTCATTGACGGAAATCAGCATTGTTGAATTTTTAGCTTCAAAAAATTAAACAAATGGCGGGGCTCGTGCATGCCGACTTACTCGACTCCGTGGTATTTCATGCTCAATGCCTCTGGATAGGGGGTTCTCTTAATCTCATCTAAGGCAAATAACATAACATATGTTTGAATAATAAATATTTTAGCGGCGTAAGCGGGTTGCTTGAAGTGCGAAGGTTGTTACGGTGGCCATTAGGATAAAGAATATTTTCTTTTTAATCATTAGCACATTTGACCATGTCTTGCGATGTGAATTTGAGCTATAATACAAATACTAGATATCTCATTTCTAGCATAAAGATATTATTAACCCTTTAAGCCCTGGCTATCAACGCGGTTAGATGCATGAATATCTTTATTAGGGTGGGTTCTTCTCACGGCCGGTACAGGCTGGTTGAGGAGTCAATGGGTTATACAAATTCAAGGCCGGTTTACGCAGGTTGAGGAGTCAATGGGTTAATGCAAATTGAAGGCCGGTACATGTCGGTTGAGGAGTCAATGGGTTAATGCAAATTGAAGGCCGGTCGGGCTGGTTGAGAAGTCAATGGGTTAATGCAAATCGAAGGCCGGTACAGGTCGGTTGAGGAGTCAACGGGTTAATGCAAATTGAAGGCCGGTACAGGTCGGTTGAGGAGTCAATGGGTTAATGCAAATCGAAGGCAGGGACAGGTAGGTTGAGGAGTCAATGGGTTAATGCAAATTGAAGGCCGGTTTAGGCCTGTTGAGGAGTCAATGGGTTAATGCAAATTGAAGGCCGGTCGGGCTGGTTGAGAAGTCAATGGGTTAATGCAAATCGAAGGCCGGTACAGGTCGGTTGAGGAGTCAACGGGTTAATGCAAATTGAAGGCCGGTACAGGTCGGTTGAGGAGTCAATGGGTTAATGCAAATCGAAGGCAGGGACAGGTAGGTTGAGGAGTCAATGGGTTAATTCAACTCGAAGGCCGGTTTAGGCCTGTTGAGGAGTCAATGGGTTAATGCAAATTGAAGGCCGGTCTGGCTGGTTGAGGAGTCGATGGGTTAATGCAAATCGAAGGCCGGTCTGGCTGGTTGAGGAGTTGATGGGTTAATGCAAATTAAATGCCGGTACAGGCCGGTCTAGGAGTCAATGGGTTAATGCAAATCGAAGGCCGGTCGGGCCGGTTGAGGAGTCAATGGGTTAATGCAAATTGAAGGCCAGTGCAGGCCGGTTGAGGAGTCAATGGGTTAATGCAAATCGAAGGCCGGTCGAGCCGGTTGAGGAGTCAATGGGTTAATGCAAATTGAAGGCCGGTACAGGCCGGTTGAGGAGTCAATGGGTTAATGCAAATTGAAGGCCGGTTTAGGCGGGTTGAGGAGTCAATGGGTCAATGCAAATTAAAGGCCGGTCGGCCTGGTTGAAGAGTCAATGGGTTAATGCAAATTGAAGGCCGGTACAGGCCGGTTGAGGAGTCAATGGGTTAATGCAAATCAGAGACCGGTAAAGGCCAGTTGAGGAGTCAATGGGTTAATGCAAATCAGAGACCGGTACAGGTCGGTTGAGGAGTCAATGGGTTAATGCAAATTGAAGGCTGGTCGGGCTGGTTGAGGAGTCAATGGGTTAATGCAAATTAAAGGCCGGTTTAGGCCTGCTGAGGAGTCAATGGGTTAATGCAAATTAAAGGCCAGTTTAGGCCTGTTGAGGAGTCAATGGGTTAATGCAAATTGAAGGCCGGTTGAGGAGTCAATGGGTTAATGCAAATCACACGAACCTTGGGTTGTGTTGATGGACACGTGCTGAACCAGGCCTCTTGTAGTCTGGGAAGGGAAAGGACTCAAGTTAGTACAAGAGATTATAGAGGCAACAGACACTCGCAGATTGAGGAGATTGCAATGGTTGAATAGATGAACCACAGGTAAGTCATCTCTAAAAGTGACGTGACAAGGGTGTGACGTGACATCATGACATGAAAAAATACGCCTATGACAAGGCGCAAGAAAACTTATTCAGAAGAAAGCACCCTCAAACATAAGAAAAGCCTCGAGTTATGTGTCTTATGACGTGGTATGGCATTGCGTGACTTGTCAACTTGCATGACATGGCATTGCGTGACATTTTAACTGGCGTGACATGGCATCGCGTAACATGCTATTTGTCGTGCGTAACATGATAGCGCGTGACATGATATTGTGTGACTCACGGTCGGTTTAAGGGGTGACAGGTCATCTCGCACAGGTCTTCCGTCAGGACGGAACATCTTCAACGTCTCCTTCATATCCAGGGAAAGCACTAAATAGTAACGAACCAAGTAATCAGCAGATAATGTACTAAGAATCTAAGACAGCCACACCTTTGCTATTGTTCTCAATTTTGGAAGACAAATTTTTAAAAAAAATTCCCCAAAAAGAAATGGTTAGCTGACAACAAGACAAAGAAAAGAAAATGTTGCCCAACTGCTTGACAGCACCCCCCAACATGGTTTATCAGCAGCGTCGGGGATATAGAGGAAAATGCCAGGGAACGATTGAAAGTAAGTGCTAGAAGGTATAAAACGTAAGAATTAGTGGATAGGTTTGGCCTAGATGGGCGTGCACTTACTTTGTTCTATTGAAATTGGTGCCTTCTTTTTTGCTTCTCTCGCAGCACTGAAAAAAAGGAAAAGAAATTAAAGTACAGCAAATGACAATGCTATGAATGATGAAGCAGGGACTGTAACAGGAATGCAATCTTCATAGTGATTGTATAGATAAGACGGATAATAATCGAGATGATTATAGAAGAAGTTTTTATACATTTCTGCAGGGTCGTTTCTTCTCAGCCACATTCTCTCAGGCCAGTCTTCTGGTGACTCCAGCAATCCTGAATAAAAGCCAAAAAAAACATATTGCAATATATAATTTAAAAGCCTAAAAGAAACACTCACAGTACATACCAGTTGAATCAGTGATAGGTTCCTGCACATTGACGTTGCTCAAATTCAGGGTGACCCACTGGCCCGATGAAAGCCTGATGAAACAAGACGTTAAGATTTGAACTAAGAAGACGAAGGCTTGGGCTTACACAGATATGGCATCAGTTATGCCTGGTGCACACTAGTGATATAACGACATAACATCACAGCGCACTCGCACTCTTCTAACTCCGACATAACGACATGGACATGGACCAGGTATTAGAAATCAGGTGGCACTTTGAGTGGCAAATTCAGGAGAAAATAAACACAGAAATGGCTGCTGCCGTCATGCCAGGAATGAACGAAAAAAAAATCTTCAATGAAAATAAGGTATAATCTAATCGATTAGAGTGAAATATTAGTGCCCCCGTTTTGGCATAGAAACCTTCTGGATGATTCGTAATTGCTTGATAATTTGCTTTTTGTTCAGATGTTTTGCCGCCAAAAGCCGGAGTGCCTGCATATTATCCACCCGAAAAGTGATGGGATTTCTTATTAAAAGTATTCTTCTGAAATGGCACCTAATTCTCACCGGAAATCAGATCACGTTTATAATTTTTCTGCCAAAAAATCAGAACCCAAATTGTGTGCAACTCTGCACACACACTCTCTTATTTTGGAGGTAAAAGCAAGCAGTCTTCTTCACGGTGTGTATGCAGGTGATACAAGTACTATGCCCGTGTAATTTTTATGGAGTGAAGGAGCCTTGTCTTTTAGCTTTCTAGGTCTAGTTTTCAGTTGCTCTGGGGGTATTGAGATCAGAGTGAAATAAATTAGTGCCCCTTAACCGTGTTTAACACGGATACTGTATTTTTTGACAGTGGACGCTAGCTAGATGTGGAAACTGAAAAAAAAAACATATTGCTTAAAAAAAACAATTAACTAACCTTTCCGAAGCCCAGCCTAAATTGAGCTTCCTGTACAATTCGGCATAACCTAAAACAAGTAGCTTTTTATTTTCACTCGGTATTGAATCTTCTGGACAAAAAAAAAAGATCATTGTTAGCTTGGTACTGCTTATCCGACTTTCATCAAGCGAAAACCAAAGGCATACAGTACCTATGTCCTTGAAAAGGTCACAGACTGCTTGATGGCCGTATATCTCATCTGCATCAACTGATACGTCTGCTAAATCCGGGATGGTCATGGTTTCATCTGAAATATTTGGAATTTAAGGTCTTGGTTAAGGTAAATTTGACACCACTGTTTGTTTTTGTGGTTTTTGCAAAACCTGTATCAATAGTTCTTAAACTTTATATTTGCAAAAGAATTTTTTTCCATAAATCGCATACTAAGACGGCTACAATGGACCTTTGCTGTTTCCCGTGACCTGTTGACCGTGAATTCACGCCAAATCTTTGACTTTTCTAGTGTATTATTTTGAGGCGAGAACTCGAGGTTGTAGGGCGTAACCTCGCGACGGGTTTTAAGATATTGCCTTCAAATTTTTGGGTTCTGATAGATAATTATACCATGTCATAAAGTGTGTGAGGAATTTTCGATTTTCGTCTAAAGATCGCTTTTATAGCACTTTTCGTGTCCAAATTTCGCCAGAAATGAGAGTTCCAACTTTGATTCGTGATATTTTGTTGACAGTGTCAAATAACAAAAAGTCCTCACACACTTTGGTAGATCATCTATCTGTCATTGAGATGCAATTACGTGCAAGTGCATGCGCAATAACGCGGAGGTGCATTAGGTTCTAGAGTAAACTCCGTACTTTTGAGTTTGAGGCCTCAAAACTTAAACACGGAATTAGCTATTGCAAAAAATAAAACTCTCAGGAGATAATTCAATCTTTTTATTTGATATGTAGTTTGTACATGTAGTGAAAATTGTGGCGCGACAATATTTTTTTCCGCGGACACGTCGTTTACCTTTACCGAGACCTTAAGCATTGAAAATGAGTCTATTGTCAGGGGCATCTTACCACGCAGTTGAAAGGAGTATCTACTGTATATACTGTCATTGGCATGTAGAAAACAAGAAGGATGGAAAAAATCTCTGGCCCTACCTAAAAAAACCTGGACTGAGGATGGTGAAATTCCCATCATCCTTAGTGCTTTTACCCTCAGTGCATGGTAACGAGGCAGCAACAATTACATACCTGAGGCAAAGTCCAGAACAACGTTCGAGTGGGTAGCGATCTGTGTAAGCATCTCAGGCAAGGCACCATTGAATGATTCAGGTTTTCGGAAGATAAACACGTCAGCAGATCCCTCGCTATTGCTGGTGATGAAACACAGCCTCCTATTGGTTGGCAACAAATCACGTGCACATGTAAAGTAGGAATCAGTCTTGACAAGTCTCATCCAATCATCGGTTGACCTTCCAGTCTTTGGGCTTGCTGATGGAACCAGGCTAAGGCACGCGGCCAAGCCTATGCCCTGTGAATGAAACGCAAAAGAAAATGCATCAGATACTAGTGTGTTGTAGGCTCTATTCTAAACCTACGCAGCATTTTGGGGGAGAATGTACTGCTGGCTCAAATAAACAGTTGGTAATTGAGCTTAAAATGGCTTTCAATCGCTATATTTCAGCATCCCTTTCCATCGCCTGATTTGAGATGGTTGTTATGTTATGAAATTTTCTATTGAATATGGTAGATGAAGTATAAAACTTGCTAATGTATGGTTATTTCCAGCTTTTAATCGCATAATTTATCATCCGATTTTAAAAAGAAACAATAACAAAGTTATGACTGACTAGGCGTCTTTATAGAAAAATGTTGTCATTTCAGAAGGGGCAAACCATCATGTGCAAATTCACTTAACATACTAACCTCGTTTGTAATTTCTTTTAGCATTTCCATAAAATGTTGGCAGCCACTTCGATGACTACTTGCACAACTAATTTAACATCAGTTAAGAAAAATAAAACATTGCTAAATAACAAGCAATCTACGAAAACGTTTTCAAGAAATCAGCCACTGAATCAAAGCCATCTGCCAAATGGGGCAAAATGAGAGTAATTTGTGCTGCTAAAGTAAAAAAATTAATAAAGTCGGTCATAAGTCAAATTTAATTGAAATTTTTGATCAACATCTGTTTTCAGTTGAACCGAGCGTTTTCAAAAGTATAAAGAACTTGTCAACACCAAGCACTCAACTTAATTCTCAGACTTTTAGTCTATTAAAGATTATTTCTAATTATTATTTCTATTAAAGATTATTATTTCTAAACTTACGAACACCTTTATGTATTTCAGCAATCTGACAAAAATAATGCTGACTGTCCCCTTTGCTCTCTGTTAGCTGGTTGACAATGCGTTTTCAGAGTTGTTTTTTTTTTTAAAATACCAATATCTACATAAACCAATCAATGCATGGCTTTCAGATTTGTAAGACGCTGATTGGCTAATTTGGAGAAAGGCATCGTCGGCAAGGTTAAGTAGTCGTTACGCAGCTCAAGCGCATTCGTGACAGATGTCAGAAACTCGTGACAACAGTGATGCTCCTTCTAATAGGAATATGGCTACGGTTTGCAAACTTTATCTAAGTTCTTTTAAATGCAGGATACAGTTTAAGCTTCACAGGCAGGAACATGAAAAGAGGGATGGTATCCCTGTGGATGTGGTGAAGGAGCTGGATCCCAGAAATCTTGTACCAAGGTTCCCCACCAATTTCGTCTTCAAATTTCTTGGAAAAGTCTTCAATAATCTTGGACAAACCCTCTTTCTCTTTGTATTGTTGTATCAAAACAAAGTCAGGCAAAGAAACAAGGCTCTTCAACTGAAAAAGAAAGTAAATATATTGGCATAACATTTTATAGATTGAGGTGGAACGAACTCATCTAATATTATTCGCCATTCTTACATTGCGCTGGGAATTTGGTCAAGTTGATAAACGAACAGCATGCTGAGAGGATTTTAGGGAACGCAATTAAAAATAGTGTCGAACCGCAGGTTCCCCAAGCTAATAATGAATTTTACGTGTTTTATTCATAGTTACTGTAAATATACGGTGCATTACAATAAAAAAAATTGGGACAAAAAATATAATAAAATACCTTCAAACTTTTCTTACATGTTTGTGGAGTTGTTATTTAAATCCTTGTGAAGTTTCAATCCATTTGGGGCAATATTGAGCGATTGAAGTTCCCACATACTAAGAGAAGATAAAGGTAGCACTCTAATGATGCCGATCGGCAAAACGGGCGGTAGAAAATCGCTTCTAGAAAACTGGAAATTTCGCCAAAATACATGCAAACAATATTATACCGATACTTTACACTGCCACACCGAAATTATGAATACAGTTGATCAACTCTTTGCGTACCTAAAACGTCATTCTTTAACCGCCTTGCCGAATCAGGTATGCTTGACGCGAACCCATGGTGAACCCAAGTGAACTTCAACAAAAGAAAACATGTAGCTTATAAACAAGATTAAATGCAGTGCTCGACAAATGCAGCTGAATGTTTATTTCTCTCCCTCGAAATCGATGAAGTTCACGAGAGAATATTCGTAGTTGGTTGTTGCTTTTTGCGGGAAGGGGGATGTAGACGGGCTGTTTTGTTACGACGGTTGAAATATCCATCCCATGGGCTCGCGTCAAGCATACCTGATTCGGCATGTTTACGACAACATGTTGAATTGCGTTTCCTAAAATCATTCCAGCATGCTGTTCATTTATCAACTCGACCCTATTACCTATGCAACGTAAGAATGGCGAATAAGCTTATAGAGTAATCCATCCCTCTGTAGTAGGTTAGTTGCACAGTGGACGGTTGGGTTGTACTACAGTGAAGTAAAGCTACCATAGTATTAAGGGCAAACAGACAAGACCTGGCTATTGGCATGCAGCTTATGATGGTCATTAGACCATTATCCTAGGTCAGTAATTCATTACCTTGGTAATTACTGGTAATTAATGACTATTAGCATGCAATAATGATTGGAAAGCAGCAGAAAGACTTCTGCAGTTGCATGCTTTGGATTATAAGCGTTACCTTCTGGCTATTATATTTGATTGCACCTTGCCAAATGACATCGGATGGACGCTGGACATAAACTGAGATGTGGCTTGTAGTAATGACAGTTGGAGATAATGGCTGAAGCCAGGAGTCAGTTATCAACTCCCTAATATACAAACAAACAAACAAATGATAACTTTAATAATAATGGCAATGATGATTGTAATGTTAGGAAGAAATGAACGAAACAAAATGAACGGTGTGTTCCTTGTGCCGACAAGTCCCAGGACTTTCCCCGTCTCTCTCAGTACATAGGGTACCCAACACTTCAATGATAATGATACTGATGATAATGATCACGATAAAGAGATGGTCCTACAGTATATGAGTATATAATTACTGATGATTTACCCATAACCAGAATCGTCTTGATGTGATGTGATCAGGGTCAGGTGTGCTCCATTCCAAATTTGCAATCTTTTCAAAGCTCCAAACAGCAATAGATTATCCCTGAATTTGAAAGAAAAAAAAATGATACATGATGTATAAGCACATACTATAAGTGCTTGTTTTAGTGCCCTGGATTAAATGGGAGCATGGGGCTTTCAAAGCTTAGATATACTTACTATAAGCTTGAAATTAAAACAAGCCTTTTTATATGATGTGAATCAAGATGCCCTACCTTACGAATGAAACCACAATGCACACTACAGTTAGGTTTTAGAAACTTAGGTAATCAAGATGCAAGGAAAGTAGTGATATGCGATGTTAACAATGACAGATATTAGCTAACAACCTTGTAAAGAAGCACTTGAGTGCATAATAGAACTTTCTTAGCACTGAAGAACTTGTCAATTGTGATGCAATTTTACCTCCCCCCCCCCCTCTGACTGGCGGTGAGGAATACTTTACAAATTACACGATACCCTAGATGATTATTTGTCAAGAAATCTAATGGGGTTGGAATGTGTGTGTATATTGGGGGAGAGAGGGAGGGGTGGTATGGTCAGAGGGGAAGGGCTGGGTCTAGACCCAGGGGTGTGGGTTAGAATCCATTTCCATGTTGCCTCTCACCTGGAAAGATCTGTATCCGGTTCAGCACAAATCCAATAAACATTTAACTGGGATACATCTAAAGATTGAGTGAAAACAAACTTTATTAAAATTGGCTTTGGGGATGCATAACACACTTGTTCAAGACCTCTTCACCTTTTCCTATAAGGCTATCCGCAAGCTGATGGAGACGTGTTGCTATCTTGTTATCCTCGACATTATCATTATCATCAGCATCACCATCGCCAGAGCTATTTGAATTAATCAAAGACTAATCAGTTAAAATCTACTGTTGTGATTACTGCTTACAGATACTAGAGATCTTGTCAGTCACTTTTGATCTAGAGCAATGCACAGATTTATCATTTTGTGTTGGTTCCAAACAATGATAACAGCCAAAAGCTGATAGAGCGTGTTACTGCACACTATCTGAAAGCAATCTTTGAGTACTACAATAATTACTGTTTTAAGAAATGTTTTTATACCTGTGTGTATTGGTACAAGGTTTGAGACTTTCTTTGATTTTGTGAAACAATGATGGAGCAGACAATGGATTCCATAAACAATCTGAAGATGATTCCTAAAAGGATATTTTGCAACAATGTTAGAGACTAGACATTCCTTTAAAGAATACACCTATGTATTTAAAGAATACATAGGTGAATAGCTCTATTTTCTATCAACGATTAGATTACTGGCACTTTACGAAATGTTATCACCATTATCATATAAACTTTTATAATCATACCTGAAAATTTTGTAGTTTCTTAGCAACAATAATTGAAAGGTATGTCTGTGTTGATCGGCAAAGAAGGGAGGCAACAGGGTCTAGACAAATAAGGGTAATATTACCATGCCTGCATAAATAGTATCTAAGTGTAAAACAAGCATGCACACATGTACAGTATCTAGAGTGTAACGTTAGCATGCATGCAAGAACAGTACCTAAAGGTGATGTTAGCATACATATAAACAGTATCTAAGTTAAAACAGTGCAAACTTATGTTTATTGATTCTTCCACTATTCCACTTATAATGCTCCTTGTGTTATTTCTTCTATAAAATAATACACTGTTGGTAAAATACCAACTGAACCTGTCTGTGTTATCTATACAACAACAACAAAAAAACAAGTTAATCTTTTTTAAACAAACCTGAATCCCTTAACTTTGGGCAATACGATTGCTTGAAAACTTCATCGTGCTGTAGAAGCCGTTCAAACAATCGCTCAACAGTTTCCTCCAGATCGTTTATGCGTGCTTGATCGGGAAGGAATCGAAGTAACAATAATATTAGACTTTAAATTACATGCCATATTTCGTTGTTTACATCAGGATAGTAAGTAATTTCTATCGTGAATCTACAACTGCCCTTCTTTAGATCAGAAAGTACAAGTTCTGGTAAAAAACAAATACTTACTCTACCAATTCTGCTAATAAAAAGTTCCATGAGTTAAAGAAATCAAACAAACAGCCTACTTTTTTACGACATTTAAGACGGGAAAACAAGTATCAGGAATTCGGCTTTGGAAGTAAGGCTAATAGTTATCAAAGTGAATATTTCCTTTATATCCGAAAATCTTACCAAATTCTCCATTAAAAGATTCTTCGTCAATTATAATGATACAGTAATTATCCATCGCTTTTGCCTTCCTTCGTTATCCAAAATGGAAGGTAGTTGAAATTTGGCGGGTTTTTCTAACTGTACATACCGCTGACCGGAAATAAATCGAGTACAAAATAAGCATATATAACAAAAGCATATTTTCCCCTTTTTTCACGTAACCTCAAATAATTTTTTGGTGACGATTAAGTGATCTAAAAATAAATCAAATATTAACTTCATCTTTTATCAGAAATGTGAATATTTTTATTTTCACGGGTTACCTGTGTAACCGACTCCAAAATTTCAAGATGGCCGCTTACGGTTGTGCTATTTCACCTTGGATCGAAAAAGCAATTCATTGTTTATCTAAAAGAGAACCGCTACCAGATACTCCCGAAGCACGAATTATCGAGGTATGATATGTTTTGCAATATGGCTTATTTTGCGTATAATAAGGCATAAAATGACAGAGAATTCAATCAAGCATTCTGATATTCGTTTTCTTGTTGTTTTGAATGTTTTCCCGCCTTTTTTATTCACATTATATAAACTGTCAGCCGTTCTATTCGTTTGGCCTCGAAGCCACGGTAAGAAGGCATCAACGGCCAAACACATTGCATGAGTAAATAAATATGTCAAACTTCGACGATTTTATTCTGAGTTTTGGAAAGAGTTGACCAGAAATATTGCAGTCAGTATCTACAAATTTGCTGAAAGATGATTAAAATTTTGTGAAATTTGCCAGATTTATGTTCATATAAAACTCATATCTAGCTGTTTGGGAAAGCTTGAGAATAGCTTACTTTTTAACTTAATGGTGAGCAATTAGTGTTTAGCTCATGCATACAATGCATTGCTATGCATGATAAGTGATACAGGCCTGTACCCAGGGGGGCGCATATGGTGCGAACGCACCCCCCCCCCCCCCACGACGGCCAAAGTCAATTTTTGGGTTCTCAATAGACTTGCTATTTGTAGACAAAACTATAAAGCATAGGGTAGATCACTCTGGTATGTCATCAATCCATAAGTCAGACTTTTTCGTAGCCAAATCCGACAATAAACGTCCCTTGGAGATACAGCAAAGGCCTTAAAAATCCCTATAGGTCTTTCAGGGGTGGTCAGATTTTTATTTAAAAAACTCCTCCCTAAACTCCTCCCTCCCCCTCACCAGAAAAATTAGGTCCACTTATTTGGATTTTTGTATTTTGTACCCCCCCCAAAAAAATCCTGGGTACAAACCTGTACATGCCAAAGTGGGATTTTTGTTAAATTCTATTTTGTTCCCACCCCTTTTTTCACTGCATAACATGGACAATAAGGGGTTCCCCCACAGTTCACAAGTTTAGTAGTAAAGTGTCATGTACATTTCATTTCAATGGTGAGGTTAGAGTGTTAGTATACTGTACAAATGTATTTTTACAAGGATTGTGAACATTTTTTTTTACATTTTTCATAATGCAAGGATAAAATAGAATTGACTTATTGTTAAATTATGAAAAGGAAAGTAAATCATGGATAATGATAATCTCTTTCATGTTTCATGATAGAAAAAAAAAAGATATGACCTACCAACCAAAGTATAAGAAAATATTTTCTCATTATATTTTAGGTTCTTCAACAGACTACTGTCTACTCTCAGAATGCTGCACTTTTGTCAGACAACAAATTCATGATCAAAGCAATTTTCACACAAGCTGCTATAAATGACTACCAATGGTACTGTACATTTTATGATGTGTATATGTTAGATAGAATTATGATATTATAATATTATGCAACATTTAATGGACCTGGATTTGCCTGTAACATTGCCAAAGGTATGTACCCCTGTATACTGAGTCATGCAAAGTACTTAATGTACTAGTACTAAGTACTAGTACTTATTTGATCACTCAATATTTGTATGGTCACTACCATTTTTTTTTCATTTTTCCATTCACAGTGCCGAGCCAAGCCCAAGTGTCTATTTTAGTGATCTCATGAGAGGAGGCATAGTCACTATCCAGGAATATTCTATTCAACCCTGGCATGACAATATAAAGGTATAACTTATAACTGTTCTGACCAGTTTGTCATAGCCATATAATTGGAGGGATAGTCCCTCTTCAGAAATACTTTATTCACCCCTGGCGTGGCAAGATAAAGGTATAACCCTTTAACTGTTCTGACAAGATTGTCATAAGCCATTATAAATTTTATTAAAAATTATTCTTGCCTGGGGCCTAGTAGTACCCCTTAAGGCCTGCCAGCTGGAATGTGGGTTTTAAATTCCACTTTGTGCACTTGAGACAGACTCAGGACATACTGTATGTATATAGTGCAAGCCTCATTTTGGACAAACTTTGATGTATATACCAGTGAAAATCCCCTGCATCTTAGAATGAAACATACAAAAACTTGTGAATGCTTCATGAAAGGACAACGTTGAGTAACCACACCAAATCGGTTATTTTTTACTAGAGATCCTATAAAAAATGGTCAAATATACAAAATATACTGTATACACCTATTTCAAATAAGGTTGCACTCGGAGAATCTGTGTATCGTAACCCGCAGTGCTTCATGGGTATCGAGTAAATAGGGAAATATGCGTACATTAAATACAAAACCAGGTTTCGAAAGCTGTAGAATTCTTGTTTACATTCTTATGAACATTAACATTGCTTCCAGATACAAGGATTCAGCCGTTTATACGCTACTCATGAGCCACCGCTGGTTACGATACATGGGTTCTCAAGTGCAACCTTTTTTTAAATAGGTGTATACATATACTTTACATATACTGCATCTTTCTTTTCTCGGCACCTGAGCAGGTAAGGGTTTAGATCTCTCATACCCCTTGTGTGACGGAGTCACTGTTATATTATTACTGGAACTGTCTAGAACATTGTTTACATGCAGGCTCTCACACTTGGAACATTGTAGAAATGAATACGTGCTGTTTGAACATACTAGAATTGGACTTGTTTACTTAGGATCGTTGTTCTGTTTGCCAGATTATTCTAGAACCATGACTCAGCAGTTTATGATAACGAAATGGATGATTTAATGTTTCTATTATTAGTAACAACATTTATGATGTAATTAGGTATATTTAGAAACACCCAAGAGTATATAAAGGAGCTCGCTCGTGAATTAGAAGTTAAGTTGTGAAACAGCACGAAGGCTACGCTTATCTAGAGGGAATCTGAGACCGGATAACAGCATCGTGTAACGTCTTCGTTAAAAGAATTATAAAGTCCGTTGTGTACTAGATTGCGTTGGAGTGTAGTCACCCTAGTTCACTACACCTTGTCTATGTCTGGACTCTCTCCCCTGTTTTTATTGTTAAGTTTTACTGTTGCAGATCCTTCAAATTACTGTACCTTACCTAACAGTGCACAGCATATGCTAAGTTTAATATCTTATTGTTTTTTTTCCTAGGACACATGGGAACATGCTGTTTTGGTAGAGCAATTTACCTATCTTCCAGGAACAAATAGTATAATCACCAATCAAGATGAACTTATCCGAGTTTCTAATTATTCACCCTTCAAGGCCCAACTCAAAAAACTATGGAGACATGAGAGACTTCTGAAGTTGCTTGATTTACAAAGATCTGATGGTGCTCCTGTAGAGTCTCTGTTTTCTCTTATCAAGGGGCAGCACCAGTTTGTGTTCATAAGTGAAGAAGAACAAATGAAACTTGATCAAATTCCAGGTGAGTGAGGCAAATAAGGTGTGCCAAATCTGTGAGGTTTACATGAAACATTACTAGTGAAGATGTCAACCTCAAATACATGTTTAGGGCAGAAACCGTCCTCTAACAAACAGGACAGCCCAGAATTATGAGAAATTCAATAACCTGCACAAAATATAATCTTGAACAGTATTCTTACTTCATTAAAATGTGTTTATTGTAATGTCTGTCACAGGCGTACAGTGAAACAATGTCATTCAACCTTTTATTAATTTATACCCTATTGAACCCTGGATTGATTTCCTTCCCTTTTGTTTGTGTCTGTTTTTCAGAGTTCAAAGATGGCTACATCCCGCCGCCATCTTTAGATGCCTCTTCCCCTGGCCACTCCTGGACAAGCTCAGGCTCGGTGCGACAGAACTTGCTCTCACAATTTCAACCAGAAAGCCGATTGCTTGGGAGGTGCGACGGTACAGCTGATGATGCAGATGCTGTTGATGCGGAGCCATGTATGGAAAAACAGCATTCCAAGGACTCGGATGAAGCCCTTGCGAACATACCATTACATGAGATTGAGCCTAGAGTAGATGGGGCAAAAGGCGTGGAAAAGACATTAGAAAAGACTGAGGAACCTGCTAAGATACCAGGAGTGACTAGTCTTTCAAAACAGCCATCAAAGAAGCAGAACCTAGACATTGAAGGACGCCAAGCTAGTATGGATGACCAAGTGGCACCAAGATCTGAAGACGAGCAAGCAGGCAATTTTCCTTCTCTGGACAATCAAGCTGTATGCCCTAGCCAGGAGCCAAGGCAATCCATTCGTAGGCCAGAGGGTATAGCTGATTCTGTGAATATTGAGGCGATTTGCTCAGGCCAATGAGCATTGTCATCGTTGCACAGTGTACAAGAAAATAACGCTACGTCCACTGATAAAACTGTCACATCAAAAAATACAGCTGTAGAAAAGAAACGGAAAACCCTCACTACTCAGACTGATAAGAGTTGCAAATTCCTGAAAAACGCCAACGGTGAAAAATCATCATGTACAGAAAACGTGTCAGCAAACGAGGTCCTAACGACGCAGAAAGTAAAGGAAATTGCTTCAGAACAAACCGGACTATGTAAACAGAGCAACAAAGAGGACCACAGAGTAGCTGGATTAGAGGTTTTGTCAACCACGATCAATTCTCATTCGTCACTTCGAACACGTGCTTCGGGGGCTTGTCAAGCCGAAAAGCAAAGCGAGGAAAGTAGCCATGAAAGTCACGTGAGTTCGGGGAGATCTTTCGGTCAAAAGAGCAACGAGTCGATCTCTATTCTTCGTGATGTTTCCGTGGCAGAGTTAACCCAATTTTCTCCCAAAGTAACCAGCACCGCTCGAGATTCAGAAAAAGTAGACTCGTCACCAGAGGACAATACGGCGGAAGATGGTCCTAGTATAGCTATAGTGGAGCATAGTATAGTAGACGCAAGGCAAGCAGTGGAACGGTACGATGTAAGTGGCAGCTCCACGAATGAAATTGGACGTTTTAAAACGCCATACTCTTTACCAGGCTTATATAAACCAGCTGAAAAAAGGCGTGTCAACTTTGATCTCAATTTGATAGAGGATGCTGATTTGTCCATTGTCGAGTCGAGCCAAGGGCTTGATGAACTCTCCCAGCAGTTGCCAATTACAAGTATGGTTAATAACTTTGTTAACTGGGCAAAGGAATCCTATAAGAAGCTTGCCTCGAGCAAAGGAAGCCAAAGAGGGATAAGCTCGCAAATTATCAACAGTGCTAATCGAGATACTGGAGGGCAGGTGAACTGTGAAAACTGTGATATGAAAGAGACTGCCCAAGGTAACGGTATAACTAATGACGACGTTGCTGCTGCTGATGAGGATGATAATGATGACAACGATGATGATGATGATGATGATGATGATGAGATTTTTTGTACAGCAAGGTCCTGTGATCATCCCTCCACTTCCTCCGTGCCGCATGTAGGCTCAAATGATGATTCAGACAATTCTTACTCAACTTCACAAACAAAACGCTCAAATAAGATTGAAAGAGTTCGTAGTCAGGATTCTCCCGAAAACAATCTATATCAAGAAGATCGAAATCGTCCAAACCCTGATGTATCTCCCTGTTTATTAAGCGACAGTTCAGTCGAAAGTCCAAATATAAATGAACATTCCAAATTGGCCAGCAATCTGAGTACACCATCCAGGTCATCTTGCTCAAAATTAATCAGATCTCAGACTTCGTTGTCTGCCATGGAGGTGTGTAATAGCTCTGACATCGGCTCAACACCTACAATCCTATCAGTTCAACAAGATTGCTCATCTATAAGGCGTGACTGTTCTAGGTTAAAAGAAAAGGTCAATGAATTGTTAGACGCGACCAATAAGTTGCCCCCGGTATTCAGACGGAAACATTTCTTTGAAAGTGACATATCTAACGCTGAACTTGCCGATGTTATAATAGCGGGGAAAACTCCACCAATACTCCTAAAAGACCTTGCAAAAGATAGGGAATCGGAAGTGAAGACCAAGGCATCGACTCCTATACTTGAAAAGGGAGGCTCATCTGAAGAAGACGGTGGATCTAACGCTAGGCTTGATGTTCTTATCGGGGAAAAGACTTCACTCGCGTCGGACCTTACTGAGGATCAGGAATCCGATGTAGCGCTATTGAGGGACTTTGACGTGCCTGGTCTCTGTCTTGATGATGCGTCTGTGAATTCGCAGGAATTTTTAGACGATATTTGCACCGCTGATAAATACAATGATGCAACACCGGATGATGTGCTGAATGCGTTGCAAATGTTGGAAAGTAGTATGAATATGAGCAGAGCACAAGGGTGCAGTATTATCGAGGTGAATTCCCCTGTAGACAGTAGTATGAACATATGTACCGCGCAAAGATGCAGTGAGAATGAGGAGATTAATCCTTTAGCGCAAGAAAATAGTATTGTCAAGGAGGATACCCCTGCACATAGCATACGTTCCGCGCAAAAATGCGGTATTATCGAAGAGAATGCTCCTGTTTTCTGTGGGGATTCAATCTCTGAAAGTCAGCCATCGACTGCTGCAAGTAGTCATCCAAGTGGGCTCTCCAGCTCTGGTTCCATTCCCTGTGGGCAACAACAATGTGAGGACGAAGATCGTAGTCATCTTTATCTTGAAATGCGTGCTGAGCAGAGCTTATTGCGTGCATTAATGTCACAAGAATCAGACAATTTTGCGGACAGTGAAACTTTAAATCATGCTATAAGCAATATGGTTGCACAAACACCGCGAACTTCCCCGTCTAATGAAAAGGTTGAGACTAAGGATAATATCGATGTTACTACGTCTAGCACATGCTCAGACATACTGGCTAATCAGCACGTATTAGCGGAGGACGACATTTCTGAATTACCGCAAGCGGGAAGTAAGAGAAAGCGAACTTGTCTTAATGACGACGAAGAGCACGCTCCAAAGCGTACGGCAGTAGCGCGTGAAAGAGTAAGCCCAGGTAATAATATATTTGCTTAATAGGCGGCTTGCATTAGATATCTAGTGACTTTTTGAGTATCAAAAAGAAAGAAATACATGGCTCGACTTATCTTTAGCATCCCTTGCCTTTGTCAGTTTTTATCACCTCTCCACCATCAATCATGTCCCTTTATTATCTTACCTTTTTCTCACCTCATCTTACACTATTTAAATTCACCTTTCCCCACTTTCCTTTATCTTTCCTTTTCTTTTTCCTTTACTCTTATTGTACGTTAAATTAACTCATTTTCTTTACCCCACGTTACCTTGCCTCACTTAACCTTTCCACCTTCAATCCTTTCCCTAATAATTTGTTTCCTACCTATTTCGTATTTCTCACCTCTTCATTTAAAGTTACACTTCCTAAATTAACCTTTTCCTTTCCTTAGTGCTTACCTTTCATCCTTTTATCCCCCTTTACCCCACGATAGCTTGCCTCACTTTTCCTTGCCTCACTTCGTCTCACCTTTATCAAACTCCTTGTCTTACCACAACTAAATATACTTAAATCCACTCCACCAGTACCTCTTCTGACCTCATCTAACTTATTTCGCCTCAACTTACTATTCCTCCTCTTACCTAACCTTGTTTTAAACGTGCAACGTATAAGATTCGACGAATGCGTCACAGCAGCCTTCCCACATGGTCCAGATGAGCCAGGCACACGATTTGTACTCACAGCAGGAGATATTAGAGATGTCATGGTCAGACGAAAAGGAAGCGCCATCAACATCGCAATCCGAACCGACATTTTTAGTGAAGTGCAAAGACAAACTAAGCGTATGTAATCCGATTTGTCATGTATTTAATCAGCTGTGTCATCATATGATGTTTGCTGACATTCATAGTCATGAATTATCCCTATTCTACTTTTTCTTTGATAGAGCCCCGAACATGATATAGCCCTTTTTTATGGCACCGCGTCAAGAACAGCTCAAGGTCACCCGTCCAGAGACGACCTTATCCCGTACTATGGGGATTCAGACGGCTCGATAAGTGAAATCGAAAAACCACGAACTTCAAGAGTGTCACGAACCAGTAGCAAAACGTCCACTGGAAAAAAGCGAAGACGATCAAAGGTATGTAGGATGCCCTTCATTTTATCTCCCTAGCAAAATACCAGTACGAAAAGCATCCATTTCCATCGGCTATTGCGAGGAAGCAAGCGCGATATTTGCTATTGAATTTGGTAAATGAAGTATAAATCTCTGGTTTGCCATAGCTATAAGAGATCTAGGTTGGTCAGTTTGAAGATCTTACTCTGCGAATATAATAGCAATACGAGGTCAAAATACCCATGCAAAAAGTACCAGCGTGCGCGAAGACAAATAAAACATTTATTTTCGCAGTATTTTTTTATGATAATCTTAATATATCTTTAATGCGCATTGACCCTGTAATAGGAAACGAGTTAACCTATTCATTATTTTGCCCATATATCCGTATTATAATTTTGGTTCAATTTCCAGCCGTCCCTCGCCTCCCATTCGCATTGATTGGGTTTATGACAATATAACCTGCCTCGACCGGTTATATAGCAAGTTACTTCGCTTTGTAAATTTCAGTATTTTTCTGTAATATAGAGTGAAGTGGCAATGGAGAAAGTTTGGTTGGAGCGTGTTTTCGATTGGGTGGATACACTACCAGCTAATGATCAACGCGGGAGAGAGTTTAATTGGTTTGCTGACTAGACAGACCTGTAGGCTGACCGGTTTGGCCAGTTCGCTTGGGACGGCTTTGGAATTGGGTCGACACACTTCCACGCCAAGCATCGACGTGTGAGAGAGTTTCACTGGTTCTCTACTTTTCAACTGACCGGCTTGACCATCAGGCTGACCGGTCTGACTAGTTTGAAACGGGCAAAGGATCGGATGAAAACACTTTCACGCCAAGGATCGACATGAAAGACATCTTTTGCTCTGGTAATTGACTTCAAATATTGGTGGGTAAATGTTGTCTCTTTCTCATCTGGTTATGCTTGCGATATGTTCGCGTAAAATGTGCAGAATATACGCTAAATGGAAGTGATTCGGAGAAAGGATGCAGTAGAGAACCGTATCCCCTTGCGAGTACGGAAATTGCAGAACAACATTTACGTAAATATTGAGCATCTTTCCGTTGAGTACGATAGAGCCATGCTCTGTTGTATGTCGGCTATTATTAATGAATCGTGCAGACAGACACTGTATAATCAAATGATTTTTGTTGCTGTTGTTGTTTAAAAAGTCTCTGCCAGCCGCCATTTTATTATTTAACAAAATAGCAATTGTGAGAAAGCATCCATTCCCATCGGCTATGCTTTTGCAGCTATTGGAATATTTTCTATTAAATTTGTTAAATCAAGTATTAAACTTTGTTTTTAGATTGAAATTTTAAAATTTCTTTACATAATTTGTCTTCCAAGATTGAGTGAAAACAATAACAAAGATGTGGCTGACAAAGGCGCTTTAACAACAAATGCACAATTCCACACAATAATATGTACGGTGTCATCTTGTGCCGTTTGATACTGAAGAAGTCGTTATTTCTAAAAACAAATTTAAAATTGCAAATTTTTGTATTGTGGTTAAGAAATGATTCATTCAAGGTATGTTGGTCGAAGGACCGATTTTATTCAATATTCTAGCAATGTCTGAAATTCTATTCCTACATTTCAAGAAGAAACGTATTAAAGTTTCTATAAAAAGTTGTTAAAATTAAATTTCTAAATGGTTGTAATTTGAATAATTTAGCCAGCTTTCTTCCAATGCTTTTATAAATCTTTCTAAATCGAACATTCCGAAAACGACATCGCCTCACATTACTTTATACAAAATGTACCAGATCCTTCTCTCGTTTTGGCTACGGAACAATGGACTAAATTTAGTCATTATGAAAACCCTGAAAACTATGTTATTTTTTTCAAAACCTTTTCAGAATGAAACACAGATTCTTTAAAACTGAAGCCGAAACTTGGCGTGCTGAGAATACATCTCTTGTACAGCGATGTTTAGAGAAAAAAATGTATTTTTTGATCGCTTGCATCACATGATCTTCACGTGACCTTAACATGGCCTTCACGTGATCACAATTTGGCAAATTTCTTATGATGCAATAGGAGGCGCTATCTTTCTCGTAATGATGGATTGTGGGGGCGTTTGGTGGTTTGATGGATCAAGTAGCGGCGACTGCTCATGCGCACGGGTGCTTCACATAGAGGCCGACAGGAGGCAGCAGAGCTCGTCACGTGACAGCTTGTTGTCCTTGTTTTCGTCGTAGATCTCTAGTATGATGTCTCGGAACCTCTCCAGATCTGGTTTGTTCTGTTGAGAAAATGATGGGAAAATGGTTACTTCAAACCTTCAAAGGTGTAGTCATGTGCGTATATGTGTAGGAAGTTAATCACCCTCCTTGCAGCTGGAATGTTGAATAAGGAGGGCATTGATAAAAGATGGAGTGGCAGCACGGAACACCGCTTAGATAGAAAATGTTGTTTTTTTTAGAGGGAGAACCCGTAGAAAATTCCTTGAAGCAAAGGCGAGAAACAAGATACTCAATTCACGTCGGAACATGCCGGGGATGTTGATGAAAAGGTTACCGGGAAAGGTTTAATGGATAAGTTGCAGGGAGAGGTTAATGGTAAGGTGCCGGTAGGGGTTGATGGAAACGTTGCCGGTAAAGGTTGATGAGAAGGTTGCCGGGAGATGTTGATGAAAAGGTGTCGGGAGAGGTTGATGGAAAGGTTGCTTGAAGAGATTGATGGAAAGGTCGCCAGCAGGGGTTGATGGAATGGTTACTGAGGTTGATGGAAAGGTTGCTGGGAGAGGTTAATGGAAAGGTGGCCGGGAGATGTTGATGGAAAGGTTGCTGGAAGAGGTTGATGGAAAGGTGGCCGGGAGAGGTTGATGGAAAGGTTGCTGGGAGAGGTTGATGGAAAGGTTGCTGGGAGAGGTTGATTGAAAGGTTGCTGGGAGAGGTTGATGGAAAGGTTGCTGGGAGAGGTTGATGGAAAGGTTGCTGGGAGAGGTTGATGGAAAGGTTGCCGGTAGAGATTGATGGAAAGGTTGCCAAAAGGGGGGGGATGGAAAGGTTGACGGGAAAGGTTGACAGGGCCGGTAAAGGTTGACGGGAACGTTGCCGGGAGAGGTTTTCGGAAAGGTTCTACTTACGTATTCACGGTCTGGCTGCTGTTGTTTGAGGACGTCGTGTAACAAGGCAAGTATCTCATCCCCCTCGATCTCTCCGCTGTTATCCTGATAGTTAAATCGACATATTCAGGTTGAAATTTCAGGTTAAAAGTCAGGAGGTTCCAAGTGATGGTTCATTGTTTCGCCTAATCCTTGCATGCTCAGGGTTCCTAGTATTATACTCGTAACCATATCTTGGCATAGTAACCCCACTACTAACCTTGTCATAATAGTCCCATACTTTGTTGAAGTCCTCTCTGGTCATATCGCGCTGGATCTACAATACAATGAACGTCAGCTTCTGTAACCAACTGGAGGGGGTATAATTACTCCAAACACGCCATATCTGTGGTTCGGCAAACGAACTCACAAAATCAAATCAACACAAAATCGAACTTTAAATCAATGGTATGTTTTTTTTTGTTTGAACCAATCGCGAATCAATTAAACGGTGAAGTTCGATTAGCATTTTGTTCGTAGTCGTTCGTTTGATCAGGCCGGGTAAAACATCTTTCGATATAGTCACATCAACGTACCCCATAAGTTTCGAAGATGTTTTCTTCCAGGGGAAGCATCCTAGATAAAAAATAGAATAGGATTGTTTATATATATTTCGATAATCTTGTGTTATCTGTTTAATTGTTTTATTATTTTCTATTTGTCGCACTCACTTGGCAAGCTCATTCAAATTGAATTTTCCGTCCTTGTTTGCGTCATATTTCTCAAGCTGAAATGACAGGAATTTTTGTTAAGATAATCACGACAATAATGATATATATTCGGATCTCGAGTACTTGAGATACCTACACAGTACTCGATGTAGTCATCTAGTTTCCTGGGGTTGATAGAACTCTTTCCTTTCATGGACAACAATTCGTGGAAAAAACCCTGCAAAGTACAATGTTAAAAAAACTGGAGTCAATATGGGAATCTATTATCCGATCAGGAGTACGGACGTGGCTCATGATTTTCACCCTGCTCCCCGAAGATAAAGTCCAAATGTTCATACTGTGCAGAGATGTACAAGTCTAGTGATTGCGTTACCATTCTATGCTATATTTCCAGAGATAATACAAGTTTTGGTGATTGCGTTACAATACTAAGCTACACACCCAAAGCTAATGCAAGTTTTTATGACCATTTAGGATAGCGTTTTCATTTAGAGATTGCGTTACCATTTCGTGATTGCGTTACCATTTAGTGATTGCGTTACCATTTAGTGATTGCGTTACCATTTAGTGCGACCTACCCGAAGCTCGACCGTCTCTAGAAAGCCGCTCTTGTCCTCATCGAAGCGCGTGAAAATCTACAAAACAGGCTAATGGCATAAATATACAAAAAACACTAACCTCTCCTTGGCCACTTTATCTTTACAATTTATCAACAACAAAAGCACATATTTTTATTATCACCCTACCCATAGGAGATAGGAACGGAGTTTTTCAGGCTACAGATAAAACCAAAAGTGTTCTTTGTCTGAGCATTCAAAGCGCCTGGCTCTATTAATACCCAGATATGAAGGCAGGGGCGCAGCCAGGGGGGTGGCCTAGGCCCCCCCCTTCTGGCAGCCAAAAATTCAGTAAATGTATATAATTATCTAAAATACAGTAAATAATTATCTAAAATACAGGAGAAAATGCCTTGAAAGCCCCTTTTGGGTCCCCTCCTGTTAAAAATCCTGGCGCTGGAAGGCAATTAAAAATACAATAAAAAGGTCATTAAAAGTCCTGTAATGTTAAAAGTCTTGAATCGTGGCACCCCTAAAAGCTGTTTGCTTTCATTGTTTTTTCCACAATACTTTACTGGATGTCGAGATCGCATTCTAAGATATCGAAAAAGAAGCAAATCTCTGATAGATAGGATTGGTAATGCTAATAATTATCTGATGCTACCTTCATGAAGTCCACGCTCCCGATCCTCTTGCCTTCGGAGAGGTACGTGCGCAGGAGATTCTGCTCGACAGGTAGAATGTTCTCGAGCTGGAGTAAAGATGTTATGAGGATTAGACACGTGTGCTGGCGTCACTTTAATTCTAGAGTGCAGCAACCTAAAATAATTGATATAAATGATGACTTATTTGCTGATGACATTGTTGTTGATGATTATGATGATGGTGACGATGATAATGATAGTGATGATGGTGATAACGATAGTGGTGATAATAGAGTATGGCGTGGTTATGGTTGATAATAATGATGATGAAGATGAAGAAATTGATGATAATGATAGCGGTGATGTTGTTGTTGATGTATGTCGATGATTAAGATGATCTTGATGATAATAATATAGTGGTGGATGATTATCAAAATAATGATGATGACAGTGGTGATGTTGATGATATTAATGATGACCAAGAGACCATGATATAAGAGAACGAATCCCCGTGGCCCATGATGTCGTCCAAGAAAGCTATTTTTAGATTGCGCGAGCTTGTCAATCATAGCATCCATATATGGTTCATCGCGCCATATTTGGTTATGGGCACCTCGCGAGCTAGTACATTTTCACAATTTATTTCCCTCTTTGCACTTCTTTACTTCATTCGCTAATGTTAATCTAATGTTAAGTTATCGAAATGTTATATAAATAATTGAACGGGAAGACGTTGAAGCGACGACGAATTTGGAATTCATTCAAGATGCATCAGGCTGACTTCTAAAAAGTTTTTTTCTCTTCAATTCGGTGAGATACAATACCTAGGCATTCTCAGAGTCTATGTTATGTATTTTAATACAAGAAGGCCTTTATTTTTCTTTGATTTACAATATTTTTAGATGAATGAACTTCAATTTTTCACGCAAATGTTCAGAAATCATGTCACTCAAGAAACCCGTATCACTGGAATAAGATTACTTACTTCATTATTATTTTTTATTTGTGAAATACCTGTCTTAATAACCACAATATCGGTGTGAATATAACGGTATTAAGTTCTTGATGTATCTTTTTCATTTAAAGGGAATTGGAAGAGAATTGTGTGTTGTAAACACATATTTATGATTGATTGTTGTTTTATAATTTGCGAATCAGCTGTGAAAACTTTTCCTGGGGAAGTTAATCCCCGAGCCTAAAATCACGCATGCATTTCAATGTCCGAGAAACGGTTTATTGGATCCAGCGTACTCTATGGGAGATCATTTTCACAGCGTTCGTAAAAAAGGATGGTATTTTCGGTCAAAAAGATTTCCATAACAGCCTCTGCCGGTTTACATCGCTCAAGATGTGATCGCGCGTAAGACTCGTGTTGTTAGGATACGTGAGCGCTAGCCAATCAGAGGCGTATCTAAAAATAACTGCTTGTTTTAAAAATAGCTTTCACGTACGACATCATTGGAACATACCCTAATACGGGGGATTCGTTCTCTTACATCATGGTCTCTTGTGATGACCTACCTCATCCATTGAAAACCTGCCATCCTTATCCAGGTCGTATTTCTCGAGGATCTCTTTCTTCTTATCCGCCACCTCTGCTTTTGTCGGCTCCTGAAACACGGAGGATGAGCATGATGTGGATGAGACTTTTAAGTTTCTTCAAGTGTTTGTTAGGTTATTGTTTTGTCTGCATTTTTTAGCTTCGAGCTTACTATTTCTAAAAAGTGAGTTAAGCGTATAATCATTCTTGAATTGAATCTGCTTTTGCTTTTAGAAGGTTATTTCGAAGTTTTAAAACATTGTATGCCTTCCTATATTAAATATAAACAATAATAAAGGTGTGGCTGATAAGGGCGGTTTGAGTTCGCAAGGTAATTATTTTTCTTCTCTTTGGCTTATCTGTTGTATGCTGCTGGTTTTTGATCATCTTATCAAAACATCTCATTATACCCCTCGATAAGCACGCTTATTTTGATCGATCTTGTAAATAGACGAACTTTTGGTGATATGGTACCGAATTATCCAAAATAGCTTGTTGATTTTTTAGTCAAGTTGAAATTTCTGAGGTAAAATAAAACTTTCTCATTTTACAAAAAGTAATATAAGGTTAAAGTCTTCTTTTAACATTCGTTTTCGTCGCCGTTTTATATCGAGAGATACTTTTCATTTAAAAGTGATCGATGTTAAGGTTTTTAAAGATGATAGTAAATTGACAAGGTGGCCATTAAAAAACAAGCCAAATTGTTCTATTTGCCCCATTTCATTGAGATTTTTATAAAACTACATGTCACAACTGTGAACAGATTCTAACATCTCCCCGCCATGCTTGAGATATCCGTCCTCCTAACGCCTTCTCTCTACTTGAGTGCTGCCAGAGCGGCAAAAATACCAGTACTTGAGGTGAAGGCTTGCCTCCAGCACCGCCAAATATAAAAGACCTTTTGATAATTCAATTTGCTAATTTGCATGAATTGGAGCTTGATTTGAAATATAATTTGTTTTTTGAAAATTTCAAGTTTTTTGCTATAATGTTTGTAAGACTCTAAAAAGTGTTCAATTTGAAATTGTGAAATTTTCCCCTCCCGCCGATTTATATTCACCAAAAAAAACGCTTTACCTGCTGTTCTTAGAATTTGGAACCCGTTTAAACGCCTAGCTTGGGAAATGAAAAATTGATTCAGCAATTACGATACCCAAATAGAACCTCACTTTCATCGCATAATTGCAATCACCAGGGGGTAACAATTCCAGGGGAGGGGGGATATACAAATACATCACGGGGGGGATTTGGAGATTTTAGCGACAATGCAAAATATGCTTTGGTCATCGCCGATACGTCGAGATGACCTGACTTATAACACAATCGCTGTAAAGGATTCTATTTTAACGCTATGGCTCCATTTGACCGCGGAACAAACAGCGCCAAAATCAGTCAGTATTTATACTGGTAAAGCCTAAACTCTGGCTGGACACTTCGCCAGTAAACTGATGTCGCCGCTGGTTGCACCTGGTCTTTTATAGCCTTAAAAAAATGGTTGTTGCTAGTTATTTTTGAACGGAGCTTAATAGTTATTTTTTGTTACTAAAAAATATGGAAAGTTTTTTTTTATATTAGTATCTATAGACGTTTCTACGGAATACGCACTACCTTTGAAAGTTTAAGTAAAAATGAGGTTATAATGAGTTGAGTTTTCAGCAATCTTTGTTTGATAAAATCTATTCTGTTTGTATAGCGATCTTATATAGGGATGTTCCACCTTGTTGAAAAAAACACAACGATCTCTCGCGGCAAATCCTAGGATGATTTACTAAGGCGCTCACTGCTATTTCTTGATTTACCAAAAACTCTTGGCTCTTAAACGTGCCTCTCATTTAAAAGTGATTAAATTTGAATGAATAACTTCAACCACGCGCAAAAACCAAAAAGTAGCCGACAATCGTATACCTTTTTTCCATCATTTTAGCAAAATTAAAAACAAAAAAAGCTTCATCACTATTGCTTCATCGAGTGAATGATTCTGTTTTGATTTTTGTCAATAGGAATAAAAAGTTTTTTTTCTATAATCTATATTGTGGCGGGAAGTGACAAAACCATGTCTGCTTATCTCGTCTCTCCTTAACCAACTCGTCTTGTTTGGACACCTTTTCCCGAGCTGCCAAACTTTTGTATTTGCAGTTTTGATATAACTTATTTCTCTTGGCTTTTATCCTACTTTGCCATTACTCACTCTGGATATCGACACTATGAAGCTTTCACTCCCGCCAAGTTACTTAAGGCTTGAATTTTCGGATTCTCATGATTGAGGTACCGATTTGCAATGATTATTTAATGCAGAAAGATGCCAGGGGTCAACAGAAAAAGAAAAACACACGGTTTGTAAAAGGTGCAGCAGGCGGATTTCGACTCACACATTTCTTTTTTACATGTTACTAAACTTCAATATAAAAACTTACGATGTATTAAAAAAACATTTAACATTCCATTTTTCTCCCTTTTTGTGTGTATTAAAATTATGAATGTCGAGTTCGTCGTTTTTTTATATCTAAATTAGAAGGCTTTTTCAAATTTTCCTTTGTTTATGTTTTGTGAAAATTTCTGTTAAATTACTTTAATAGGCTTCAGAAAAAATATTTGCGTTACTTCCTTTTCCCGTGTGAGCTATTCTTGGTAACTTGAAAAAGAAGGAAATGAATCCACTGGACAATCTATTGAAAACAATGCAAAATCGCGAACAATGATAAAACTCTCTCACAAATAGCATTTAGTTTAAAAAAGGGGTTTCCCGCCTCTTCGACGGACTCTTACCTAGAACAGACTTCTATGTACTGTTTCGTGCATTTTAAAATAACAACCTCTGTTTAATTTACTTATTTGCAAACGTTTTAGTAAAAACAATCCTTCCCACATATTTTGAAGCTTTTATAAGGTGTTGTATGTTTTGAAAAATGATATAATACATATTGCTTCTCAAGCATGTCAAACCAATGTTGAGAGGCGTCTAATCGCTGAACAACTCTGAAAAGCCACTCATTTCTACTTCTGTTATTGGTGCGATTTAAAATTCAGCAGTTAAGCAAATTGCATGAGCGATGGAGTTGTACTCCCCTTAAAGCAGATGTTAATAAAAAGTTATTTTTATTATTCTGTATCCGGTTCAAGCCTACATGTAAATTTAAAATATAAACGAGAATATAGAACGTTTATTTGTGAAAAAAATCGTAAAATTTCTCTATAGGGGAAGAAAAGTCTAATGCAATATTATTCTTTGTGTGTCATGTCAATGCCAAAATAGCATATCTACGCTTTACGAACCAGGGTTTCCCTCGTATAAACTTACTGACAATGATCGCTAACGCGTTCATGACGCTGCCTGCAATCGCTTTTCTATCATTTTGGTTTTGAAGTTAGTTTTTCAATTAAGGGTTTTTGCTTTAAAATCTTTTCCGTAGCATTGTGTGTTCAAATTATTGAGCATAATTTATTCAGTTAGCAAGCAAATCCTCATCTATTTTACCTTGTCGTTCAGTTCCTTTAGAAGATCATGGATGAACAAATCCATCTCTTTCTCTTCGATGTACCCATTTTCTGCGAATAGCAAATAATAAAGTCAGTATCTATGTGACTTTTAGATAGTAGATCAAATTGGTCGCATGTTTAAATTAAGTCTATTCATTCCTAAAACATAAATGCGATCAGTGAACGTGACCCGAATCTTACTATCAGAATCAAACTTCATGAAGACTTTTACGAACTCGACGGGGCTGAGTTTTGTAGCCTTGTCTGCCATCTTGCTTATGACTTTGCGCGACCTGGATATTCTTATAAGTGAACTCTTTCGCCGTTGTTCGTGTTTTTGTATTGATGAACCACGCGCATGCGCAAGAAGCAAGAATTTCCCATTCACTTCGAGGTGTGCGTGACGTCACGCAAATATTGAAATTAGTAGCGAAGGTTGGATTCGGCCTTGTTTGGCAATCAGTTTATCTTGTTATCTGGTCTATTGGAGACAACTTGGGATAACGTAAATCCTACTGCAGCAAATTACTTAAACATTTACCCTGGTGTTCTGAATGGATTCAGATAAGGTGTTCCATCTTTTGACCATAACGAAAATTATTTTGACAAAAGATCAGAGTCATTGATTATTCAAAAAACCCCCAGGAAGCAAGCCATTGCTTCCCCTCGAGTTACATCTAAATTATGATACTAAACTTTTGAGAAAACCGCCTTCGCCCTTCAGAAAAAGGTTTAAATATTTACGGCCTTCTGGATCAACGACTTATTCCAATTTTGTTTTTCTTTTCAATCATCAATTAACCGAACGAAATAAATAATCGATGAGAAAAGGACAGAATCCAGCATTAACAAACACAGATAAGCTAGAACTGTTATATCTGGACGAAAATATATCTGTAGAGCGATTCGAGTGGCACTTCTCGAAAATAGACGCTTGTACAGTTCATGCAAATTGACTCATTTCTTATTCAATTCCCTTGTGTTCAAGCGGAGAATAGACGGCGGTTTTTCTAGAATTTAATTTTTTTATGAAAAACTTCCAGTGCTTTGTCATATCTCTGGAGTGACTTTTTGTATACAGATCGTGTCAAAGCATTTAATGGCTTGTAATGAACCAATTCCTTTACGTTTCACCATCTCTCCGAGGGTAAATCACTCGACTTTCCCTGAAGCAATAACAATTATCTATGGGTGGAACGTGATACAGTCAAACCGTGCATAATAATACAAAAATGTTTGATTTTCATTCCTTTTTTTGCACACTTAAGAAATTTGAAAAATGTTTGTTTGGTTTGTGGTTAGTTTTTCTAATGCATTTTCACTTAGGTCGAGAGACGAAACAGAATAATAGGAAAACGTTAAATATCGGCTAAAACAACATCTTGGTTTAGATAATTTGTTTTATTGGCATCTATATTGATTTTGGGTACATTTTAGTGCCAGACAATCTGCGAAATTGTTTTACACTTTTTCAAAATGTGGCATACATGATAATTCCAAGATAATTACTTTTTTTTTTATCTGGAGCATATGACCTTTTTATACAATAAAATTTGGAAACATTTGGACGACATTTGGAAAACTTAGGTAAAATTAAATAAGTTGTCAATTTGTTTGCCGTGTTTGAATACGCAAACATTCAAACACACCTCTTTGCCGAATATTATGAAAGGACAAGCGTATATAGTTATTGCTATAGCAATTGAAAGTCAACTAAAGCATGTGTTGATTTATATCCCTTTACTGTCGAAGTGACTGTGTGAAATTCTGTTCCAAGAAAAAAAAATAAAACTGTTTTAATTTATTTTGCTTTCTGAGGAATGGAATAAATGTTCTTGCAGGAGATCTGTTCCCTTACCAGCTTATGGCCATATCAGAAATCTTTAATCTCCACATCGGCTCTTTCAGATTCACCCTTTTTGCCTCGCATAGAGGGGGGTTATGATGAAGTTTGAACTTCAGTTGTTGAAAAAAGTCATCCTTAAATTTTGCGAGTATACACTTGGCACTAATGCTTTGAAAATTGTGCGTAATTTAGTTTTGTTGTTCTTGAGCTTTGCTGCTGGTGGATAAATCTGCTGTGAAAACAGCTTTGTAGCTTTCCTTATAATGATATCCAGGGAATCGATTGATGTGAATGTTTAGAAATCATTGTATTGTGGCGCGCTTGTTTACATGTTTGCGGGTGGATTGGCTGCATGCGCGGTTCAAGGAAAAAGTCTGACCTTTTAAGGAAAAAAAAGAGCTAAATACTTATAAAGACCTGCAGCTTCTGCTTAAACGTACCAACCCTAACTATTTTGACCTGTTTATATGTAAACAGGGGTAAAAAGGTCTGGATCTACGCCTGGGCTAAAGGCCAATAATGATAATAGTGTTATGTTAACTGTTTCTCGTTTACTGGATGTTTGCTCAGGTTGGAGAGGGGTACGTAGCAACACTTTGCTTGGGTAGAACCATATCAGTCATATCAGTCTTGTTTTAAAAACTGTCGTTTTTCTAGGTCGCTCGGCCATTTCCTTATTAGGCATTACATACCATATTTGGGAGTCCGCTTCAATCGTTCTTTCGCTTTTTTATCGCTCTAGAGCTATGTAAGTCGAGAATTTCCACGTAAACTTGCAGGAATTCCTGTTTACTATGATTTTGCTGGCAGCCATCTTGGAAGTGGAGCCTAGTCCCTAACGTTTTGGAATATCACAGGTCTCCCGCGCGCTCGCCCCAGGTTCTTTTACACCATTTAGAAAAACGAGAGCCATTGATTGATATGTAGAGATTGTTGAAAAAAGTGTACTCATTTATCGAAAAGTGAGTAATATATTTCCTTAGCTATTAGCCCTTTATTAAAGTAAGGGATGCAAAACATAGTTCCTGGCGTTCTTTTCGGGTTTCCTGTGTTTTTCGGGTTTCTTGTGTTTGAATATGTGACGTCTCCACAGGATTCCCGAGCATAATGTCATGGACAGACTATGGCAACGCACAAGAGGATGTCGTACTCTACTAAATACAGAGTGCATTATAGCGTTTCCGGAAAAAGTATTCAAACCTAAGAGCTTATAAATATTTTTACTATAGTAATTAAAAGCAATATTCTATACAGAATATTGTGATAACGAGTACTCTACCCCCTGCAATCGTCCCATGGTCACGTGAGTGCGCAATGAAATAGGTAATCTAAATGACTTTAACTTCTAACTTTTTCTGATTAAGCCAGTTTATGGTTATTACGGACGCCAAAAACCCGAAAGATAAAAACTATAAATGGGGGGTCATTGCCATGAGCTCTGAACTCTCCTACGCGGCTGCAGTACCTGTGGTCGGAAGACAGTAACAGAGCTTAGGTTGTAGACTGAAAATATCCGCCCGAACCCTGATAATACTGACTAAAACTAGTGGGAAATGATCACTAAAAACATCAAACGATATATTTTTAATAATGATATTAAATTGATATAAAAGTTTATAATGATATCAGTAATTAATGAAATAATGCCTAAATAAAAAATTCACCCTCTACAAATAGATAAACTAACTTTCAACCAAAAACTTTGGTGTAAAATTGTTATAGCATATTGATGAAAATATCAACAATAAATGAAACAATACCTATAAATAAATATCCGCCCTTTCCCAAAAGATACATCATTTCAACCAATGATTTTCCCTGTCACATGACCTAATATAAGTACAAAAAAGTAGCAATACCAACCAAGTCCAAGGCTTTCATATTGGTTTCCCTGTGGCTGCTAAGAGTTGTAAAGTGACCGGAAACCATTGGCCCTCCCCAGCCCCTTCTGTCTTAAGTTCAACCACAGGGATCCCGAACAGAGACCAAGCTGTAGCGAGACGCCTGATCAACCGTCAAGACGTTTGCAGATTGGTTTGGACCTAATGATAAGCTTGTGCTAGCGGCGATCACTTGATCTTCAGGTATGACTTCAGCTCGTCTTTCTGGATCTTATTATCTTTGTTCTTGTCAAGGTCTGGCATGACGACGGACTGTACGTAGTCTTTCACGTCTTCTTCTGTTATCTGAAGATATGTCAGGGATAGAGAAATATGTAATTAAATACATGGATAACCGGTGTGACTACGGACTACGTATTTTTTCACGTCTTCTTCTGTTATCTGTAGATATATCAGAGATAGAAAAATATATAATAAGTAAAACAACATGGATGAACGGCGTGACCACGGACTACGTTATCTTTCACTTCTGTTAATTTAAGATCGTATCAGAGCTACAGATAAGTATGGTATGGACTTACAGTGCGCTGATAGTAAATATCAAAGTGATTGAGTCGGATTTTATATGATGATGATGATTTTGGGTATGATAGTGGTGATAAAAATGGTAAGGATGGCGATGGCCTGTAATGATGCTATCCACCGGGTGGTGATGTTTGTGGTGATGGTAATGATGATGATGATGTATAGTAATGGTAGTGGTAAGTATGGCGATGGCCGGTAATGATGCCATCCACCGGGTGGTGATGTTTGTGGTGATGGTAATGATGATGATGATGTATAGTAATGGTAGTGGTAAGTATGGCGATGGCCGGTAATGATGCCATCCACCGGGTGGTGATGTTTGTGGTGATGGTAGTGATGATGAAGATGATGATGTATAGTAATGGTAGTGGTAAGGATGGCGATGGCCGGTAATGATGCCATCCACCGGGTGGTGATGTTTGTGGCGATGGTAATGATGATGATGATGTATAGTAATGGTAGTAATGTGGAACATTTGGCATTTGGTAGTGATGCTGATGATTGGAGGCAAAGGTGACTACTGATGCTACTTCTATGATGATGTTTTGAGCTACTTGCGCCCGTGTCCTGAAGTCTGATCTTGATACTGATGATGGTGGTGAGGATGATGATGATGATAAAAGTTTATCATGATAATGGTGGAGGGGGTGCTGCCGCTGATGACAATATCCTGCTACTCACATCCGTATCGTTGATTTTCAGAAGATCACGGAATAGGACTTCCAGCTCACCGCTCTCAATGCACCCGCTGTTATCCTTTTGTTAAAATGATGATTATAAATTAGGTCTTCCTTATATAGTTAAAAACCCGCGTGTGAGAACCTAGTGATTTACTACCCTATAGGCAGAAATGTTGGATTTTAATAACCCCCCAAAAAAACACAAAAAAATCAAAATGTTCTTATATGATGGGTTTCTCCATTTTACTTTTCCATAAAGATAAGATTACAGATATAACCTACATACAGTAGGATATCTCTAAAGCAAAGTCGCTATACATTCCAGTCACACTTCTGTAATTATGAATCCTACTGTTGATTAAGCAACTAGAAAAAGAAAAACAAAAAAGCTAGGTTTTTACACGCGGGTTTTTACTGTATTACACAAATACAAAACTGTTTAACTACAAAAAATAACTTCCCTAATACTTAAAGTTGTAAACAGCAAAACGTAAAAAGAAAAATGTGCCCGAGAGCACGTCTTTAGATCGAAGAGTCACGTGCCCAGGGGCGTATACAGGGGGGTGGATCGGGTGGATATCCACCCCCTTTTTGAGCAAATTGAAAAGTCACTTTGTTTGAAGAAACTACGGAGAAGGTACTATCCATATGCCAGCGCCTGCTTGACTTTGCTGGCGCGAAAAATTCAATTCAGCTTGAAGTATTTTTAGATCTGTGACCTACCGAGAACCACTGGATCAGTTATAAGCACCTATATTTCGAAATATTGGATCCGCCCCTGGTGCTGTTATAGTTTCCAGGTACCATTAGATAACCCAATGATGTTGCGAGTAGCCACGATACCTTGTCATACTTGGCGAACTTCTCGTCGAAGTCGGCTTGTTTCCAGTCCATCGCGTTGGCCGCGACCTCATCGCATGCAGCTTTCACTCCGAGATGCCTGACGAAAAGCATCATGGGCTTATTTCCTAGAATCTTTTGTTATCAAGTATTGGTTTCATCTGGGCTTATTTCCGATATTTTTTGTTATCAATTGTTGGTACTTGTTTAAGAACACCTTTCATGATCAAGTTTTGATTCTATCTGGGCTTATTCCCGAGAATCTTTTGTTATCAAGTATTGGTTCTATCTGGGCTTATTTCCTATAATGTATTTTGTCATCAAGTATTGGTTCTATCTGGGCTCAGTTCCGAGAATCTTTTGTTATTAATTATTAGTTCTATCTCTGCTTATTTCCGAAAATCTTTTGTTATCAGATATTAGTTCTTGTTATCAGATATTAGTTCTATCTAGATTTCATGCCGCATAGAAATTCCATGTCATGTTTCCTGGATCACTCCCTAGTGGTCGCTGTTCTATATACGTTTTAACATAATACGAAGATACATACTTCATCAGACTTTTCTTATCGACTCCTTCTTTGCCGTCGAGCTGTAGTAGGAAAAAACACAAATAATTGTCTATAGTATTTAAAAGCATTTGGAATCTATTTGCGAACCCTTAAAAGTACGACGCTCGCTATCGTGGCCATTTTGACAGTTTCGTGCAGTAGGCCAATAAGGATGCTAGAAACGTGCTATCTGATACGACGCGCGCTACCGTGGCCACCTTGTTAATTTTGTGAAGTAAGCCGATGCGAGAAACGTTATACATTAACATGGACTTCTCGTGTCCCCAGTACTACTAAAAATGACAAGAAGGGGCATGGCTGTGCCCCCCTCAAGTTTCCATAATATCTCCCTATGGAAGTCCTTTAAAAACTGCAACAGCTCCGCATAATATTTTTCGTTGCTTGGAATAAATGAGCGTGAGTAAGATAGGAAGGAAAATACCCTCCCCTTCTCAAGGACCGTTTCTATCTGCGTTGAATTATCCTCTCACCAGAATGGTTTGAAATTTCTCTCTTTCTTTCTCGTCAATTCTCTGACCAGGCGTTTTGTTGACTGCAAAGAGTTCTTCAAGGAAGAGCTGAGGAGAGATGCCAAATTTGAGGAAAAATATTAAAAAAATTATTCAACTCCCAGCAAAGGGAATTACCTGTAGTTCAGGCTTCTCAAGAAATCCGCTGCCATCTTTGTCGTAGTTCTTCCAAATCTTGAATATAAATGATAAACAAATTTTATTCTAACGCCGGACAGTTTTTAAGGGTTTTTACGAATACATGATGTTGGAAAACGTAGTGAGGTTACACTAGTCAAGAATGTCATAGATCTCAGAGCATCAGAAAATGTTGCTTCTTACTCAAACACAAGAGAAAGATAAAAACTTGAAGTCCGTAGGTACGACTTGCGTGCAATATTGTTTTGTTTTTGTTTTGAATATTCAAAACTTGCATCATTTTTCAAAATACAACAGAATACAATTTTCCCTGTGTTATTTGATACATTAAAACTATAATTAAGCTGTTTTAACTATAGGATGGATTGAAATTAATCGTGATTTAAATCGATTTTATTTGCTTACAGGGATGAGCATGTCATTCACACAGGGTTTCATAGCCTACGAAACCACGCGTCACGCTAGTCGAATCGACTGGCTTTAAGTTATTTACCCAACCCAGTTGCTGTTTTACTGTTGTGTCTTAGGTTTCGTCTGCTCGTGTGCTTAATCATGTGACATAAATTAATCACGTGACGTAACCAGAAAATGTCCTCATCCTCCCTCTCCTATACCAGCCACAGGAATCCTGAAAAGGCGGCCTGGACGCAACTTCTTTATTTTCTAGTGCCTGCGATAACCCTCTACTTGTTTTGCACGTGCAGTGCGTGTGGATGTTGATAATAACTGAAAATAGAAAAGCTTTGCTGACCTTGATAAAGTCTACTTGGCAGAATTCTTTCGTGGTTAGGAACTGTCTCATAAAGTTGCTCTTGGTTGGTAGAACCTTCCTTAGCTGCGAGCGAATAAAATGTTCGTCAAAGTTTATCATAAGATGGCCTTTTGAGGGGATGGTAGTGTCGTCAATTATATTCCGGGCGTTAGGGAAGTGCAGGTTTGTCTACAATCTTGTTATAGTTGCATTATATGTCATCCATGTAATACATAGTAACATAACATAATTCGTATCGCGCATTACCTCTTTCTTGGAGATCTTGTTGTCATTGTTCTCGTCCAGCTTTGCAAGGAGGCCCGTCTTGAATGATGCGACGTCATCTTCGCTTAACTAAAACAAAGACCGATATTGGTTCATTGAGTATGGATTGACTCTATATTAACGACGACTTTGATTGGCTATTTTAGTTGCTTCACTCAAATCTTACGTACGCTCTGATTGGCTAATGGCTTGGCTCTATTCTTACAACTGCTCTGGTTGAGTGTAGTTGGGGATGCCCAAAGTGACATCAACGAGGGGTGGCAATAATCATCGGTAATTTGTTGGCATAAGAGCTTGTCTTACAGGTACCCGCTATATATTTTGGAATTTTTTAGTTAAAATCCATGAGCCACGCAATCAATGAAATAAAAACAAAAAAAATAAAGGTGGAGAAAAGAATTCATCTGCCGTTCTTCTGTTGTCTGCAATTTTCTGGCAGTGTCCACTCTTACACTAAATAGTTTATTGGCAATTTTTAATTATTAAAAACGTATTGCTTAATAATCGTTAGACCGCAATAAATCTTATCCTCAAAAAGGTTGTGAAAGTTTTACCTCGTTATTACAAATGTCCTTGATGAAGGAATCCAGCTCTTTGGCGTCAATGAAACCGTTCCCTGTCAGGGCAAAAGAAGAACGTTAGGATGGGAAGATGCGCGTCACAGGGTTTCAGTTGTACTCGCTAAAAAGTATACTTTCTGCGTACTTTTAACATAAACATAAATATGCTTATGTTTTCTTTATTGTTTCGCGGTCATATAATAAATTGGTCATATTTCATTGGCATTGTAGTGCACACTAGCTTATACCAAGTGTTTTTTATTCTGCCATCGCTCATGATACCGCAAATTTATTTTTGCAAAACACTTTCACAAATGTGAAGTTTAACTTTCAACTGGCCAAGTTATAGTCCCGACATGACAAATGTCGTTTTTAACAGACCTACAGACTGGGTTCTGTTGTGCAGAAAATCTTCAAAATAAGAAAAAAAATGTGTTTTTTTACCAAAAGAATTGCTCAATAAATCCCATTGTTGTCCTGAGTCGAATCTCTTAAGAGACTCTTAATGTTAGATGCCAACATGAAATGTTGATGTCACAAGAAAGAACCACCATCCTTGTCACAAGAGAACACTCACCGTCCTTGTCGAATTTGCTAAAAATCTCATCAACATTTTCTTTTATTTGCCCGAAGTACGTCTCGATGTAGTCATCAATGTCAGCTCCTGCCATTTTTAGTCTGGTTCAGTTTTTTCTCCTCTTAGGACCTAAGAACCGTTATGCTGCGTGGGCTACTTATAAGGGACTACTAATCTTGTGTCTTGTATGGTGACGCTAGGGACAGCCTCATATTGATTGCAAGGTTTGATGCAGTTTTGTGATTGGCTGGAAAACTCTTGATTGGCATTTTATATGCCCTGGACGCTTTTTGTGGTGTTTGTGATCGAATTGTTCAATAAGTATTTTAACGTTCTTGGGAAGAAAAATGTTTATATGAAACATACACAGACTATTCAAATAATTTTTTTTTATTATGTTACTTTTTTCACTATTTTTTCTAATGCATATCAGCTTGCTCAGCCACCTGCTGTAACTGCCATTTATAATTCAACAATGCTTGACTATCAAGCCTAACATCGTCAGCGGAGGTGCGTCAGAGATGCTATGCGTAACCATGACAACAAATGCTTTAAAAAAATGTCAACATTAATATAAAATTCAAAGTTTCAAGGTCTGGCGAGAAAGTGGAAATTTGGGCTGAGAATCCAATTTTCTGTGTTCGCTAAAGTAATAATAACGTTATAGTCTAGTTTTTTTAGGAATAAACATAGTTATATTTATAGAAACTGCATTAAATTGAGCTCTTCGCGTGTTATTTTGTGGTCGCGTCTTTCAAGCCGTCGCCGTTTTCCTTGCTAACTCTCTGTTGTCTAACAATAAATCTTGTGCAGGTAACAGAAAGGACATCCACAAATCACTGTACTACGCTAAATTGTCATGATAGAACGTGTCGATGCTAACTGAGAAAATGGAGTCTAAAATTAATGTTTTCTATGGCCCATCTCATATTTCCTCACTTTTAAGTGACGGTTCGCTTTCGAGGGTTAGCGTTTAAAAAATCCGCTATTCGAGTATCCTAAGTGTGGCTGCCATGATGACAACGAACCCGTCGTACGTTATCTGATGAAAACCACCAAGCGAAACAAGGCAGGCACGTATACAAAGGGGGGGGAGGGGTTACGTAACACGCATACCCACGCTACCCCACTTGGCGGCCAAAAACTGGGTAGTTTCTTATTGAAGGACTGCCCAAAGTTCTCCTTTTTCTGTATAATACCTATGACCGTGCAGCTCCCCCACCCCACCCCACCCCACCCCACCCTCAGCAATCTGAGTAACCACCTGCAAGCAGGCTAATTTCTTAAAGTTTTTTAAATAAACCCAAGGATTAAGACCAATAACTGGGAACCAGGAAAGATTATATCATCATTTATTAATCTGTAAATGATAAATACCATGATATTAACTATAAGATTTCATCATACATTTATAACATTTGTGCCTTTTATAAGTATATTCTCGTACTCGGCACTTGTACACTTATCAGCCCAAATGTGGGCTCGTCAATTGGTCAGCGGCTACTTGTGTGAGAGGAGGAGCCCAAGCTCGTTTTTTTGCAGTTTTCCGTCTTTGTTGATGTCGATGAATTTGAGAACTTCTTTCTTGTACGAGTTCACCACTTGCGTTGTAACGACGACCTGGTGGCAAACACGCAATTAAACTTTCATACATCTCAATAGGGTCCCCGGATGGTCTTTTGCGAGCACTTGCAAGCACCTCGTTATTTATGCGAGACCGAGCATTTTGAGGCGGAAAAAGTTGCGCGAGCATTCAAGCACATCGAAATTTCGGGGGACCATTCGCTGGCCCAAGTTTCAAATTCTACTGTACCCACTCGACAGACGGAAGCCTCCTTTTTTCATTGTCCCTGACCTACCCCCTCCCCTCCCTCTCCTTGTCCATGAACCGCCCTTCTTTCCTGCCTATGACCCCTTCCCTCCTTCTCCTTGTCCATATACTCCCCTTCTTTCCTGCCTATGACCCCTCCCATCCCTCTCCTTGTCCATGAACTCCCCTTCTTTCCTGCCTATGACCCCTCCCCTTCCTCTCCTTGTCCATGAACTCCCCTTCTTTCCTGTCTATGACCCCTCCCCTCCCTCTCCTTATCCATGAACTCCCCTTCTTTCCTGTCTATGACCCCCCCCTCCCTCTCCTTGTCCATGAACTCCCCTTCTTTCCTGCCTATGACCCCTCCCCTCCCTCTCCTTGTCCATGAACTCCCCTTCTTTCCTGTCTATGACCTCTTCCCTCCCACTCCTTGTCCATGAACTCCCCTTCTTTCCTGTCTATGACCCCCCCCCCTCCCTCTCCTTGTCCATGAACTCCCCTTCTTTCCTGCCTATGACCCCTCCCCTCCCTCTCCTTGTCCATGAACTCCCCTTCTTTCCTGTCTATGACCCCCCCCCCCCTCCCTCTCCTTGTCCATGAACTCCCCTTCTTTCCTGTCTATGACCCCCCCTCCCTCTCCTTGTCCATGAACTCCCCTTCTTTCCTGCCTATGACCCCTCCCCTCCCTCTCCTTGTCCATATACTCCCCTTCTTTCCTGTCTATGACCCCCCCCTCCCTCTCCTTGTCCATGAACTCCCCTTCTTTCCTGCCTATGACCCCTCCCCTCCCTCTCCTTGTCCATATACTCCCCTTCTTTCCTGCCTATGACCCCTCCCATCCCTCTCCTTGTCCATGAACTCCCCTTCTTTCCTGTCTATGACCCCTCCCCTTCCTCTCCTTGTCCATGAACTCCCCTTCTTTCCTGTCTATGACCCCTCCCCTCCCTCTCCTTATCCATGAACTCCCCTTCTTTCCTGCCTATGACCCCTCCCCTCCCTCTCCTTGTCCATGAACTCCCCTTCTTTCCTGTCTATGACCCATCCCCTCCCTCTCCTTATCCATGAACTCCCCTTCTTTCCTGTCTATGACCCCTCCCCTCCCTCTCCTTGTCCATGAACTCCCCTTCTTTCATGCCTATGACCCCTCCCCTTCCTCTCCATGTCCATGAACTCCCCTTCTTTCCTGTCTATGACCCCTCCCCTCCCTCTCCTTGTCCATGAACTCCCCTTCTTTCCTGTCTATGACCCCTCATCTCCCTCTCCTTGTCCATGAACTCCCCTTCTTTCCTGCCTATGACCCCTCCCCTCCCTCTCTTTGTCCATGAACTCCCCTTCCCTCCTGCCTATGGCCCCCTCCCTTTTCTTGCCCCTGACCTACCCCCCTTTTTTGCTGCCTATGGCCCCCTCCCTTTTCTTGTCCCTGACCTTACTCTCCTCCCTCTCCTGTCTATGGCCCCCTCCCTCTCAATGCACATGACCTACCTTTTCCATCTTTTTGAGTATGTCCATCAGCAAGGCGTCCAGCTCGGCTCCCTCGATGTCACCATTACCATCCTTAGATAAAATCAGGGACTAGTCACTTGTGCTTTGATTAAACTTGGCGAAAAATGCGGTTCACTTTTACCTTGTCATAATGACTGAAGATATCATCAAACTGTTCTCTTGTAAGGCCTTCTCGAATCTGTAGATAGATAAGAAAAAACTATCTTCACAACAGGGATTCGAAAGGAACCAGCTTTTCGATTTTCTTGTGGGCAAAGGGACATAGACATAGACATGTTTCATTTGGAAAACGTGTGCATTATTACTGTCCGTCGTTTTGTAATCCAAATAATATAATAATAAAGAAGAGATGGGAAAAAATGATGTTACCGTACTGGTTCAATTTGAACGTTTTTATCTTTCATCCTTGCACTCTCATACGGATGCTACTATTTGTTTTTGAGTTTGTTTCTTTTGATTCGTTTTTATAAGTTAAAGAATTGCCATAGCAAGGTATACGTTGTCAAGTTTGATATTTGTGTATTTTTTTGTATTCGCATAGTGCTCTTCTATGGATTTTTGATTGTGTAGTTCCAGAAAATATCCATTTTCCCCCCCCCCCCCATTGAGGGGATTGGAAATTCCGGGGGGGCTCAAACGCCCAGGAATTTCCAGAGGGGAGGGGTGGTGAAATGCCCTTTTCCTTAACAGTTAATGAATTTTTTTTTCCAGGGGGTTGGAAATTCCAGAGGGGTGGAGGGTCATACCTTCGACCCTCTCAATAGGGGGGGGGGGGGGGTATGGATATTTTCTGGAACTACACATTTTGCGCATTTAACCAGAAATGTTCCTCGTCTTCTATGCCTGCTTTGCAAATTTGGCATATTCTTTCGTTTGTTTTTTATAAGGCTTAGTGTATCGTCCTGCTTCTATTGCCAAAGAGTGATTGCTAAATCTAAGTTTAGTCAACGCGATGCGATGCGTTGGTAATGTTGTTGACGTTGGTGCTGAGGTATTCTTCATGGTTGTGAAAGAATTTGAATTTGTTGCCTTGGCGTGGGTCTTTTCTGTTGTCGTTTTGTAATACGATTAGCCATGTTTGCTGTTCAAAATCGCATAGTCTTTGTCGTATTGTTTGTTATTTTTAATTTGGGAAAGAAAAGGTTGTTTCAATAGTGGTGGACCCCCCTGCTTAAAAGATTTAGGGTGTAACGATACTTATAAAACCTACGACTATTAAAGTGTATCGAGGATTGTCCTCCTGGTACTTTGATTTGCCCTGTCTTGCTACGCTATGCTATGCTATGCTATGCTTGCTATGCTATGCTATGCTATGTTATGCTATTCTATGCTATGCTATGCTATGCTATGCTTGCTATGCTATGCTATGCTTGCTATGCTATGCTTGCTATGCTTGCTATGCTATGCTATGCTATGCTTGCTATGCTATGCTATGCTATGCTATGCTATGCTATGCTATGCTATGCTTGCTATGCTTGCTATGCTATGCTTGCTATGCTATGCTTGCTATGCTATGCTATGCTATGCTATGCTTGCTATGCTATGCTATGCTATTCTATGCTTGCTATGCTATGCTATGCTATGCTTGCTATGCTATGCTATGCTTGCTATGCTATGCTTGCTATGCTATGCTTGCTATGCTATGCTATGCTATGCTATGCTTGCTATGCTATGCTTGCTATGCTATGCTTGCTATGCTATGCTATGCTATGCTATGCTTGCTATGCTATGCTATGCTATGCTTGCTATGCTATGCTTGCTATACTATGCTATGCTATGCTATGCTTGCTATGCTATGCTATGCTATGCTTGCTATGCTATGCTATGCTATGCTTGATATGCTATGCTATGCTTGCTATGCTATGCTTGCTATACTATGCTATGCTATGCTTGCTATGCTTGCTATGCTTGTTATGCTTGCTATGCTTGCTATGCTATTCTATGCTATGCTATGCTTGCTATGCTATGCTATGCTACGCTACGCTACGCTACGCTACGCTACGCTATGCTATGCTATGCTATTCTATGGCGGGGCCTCGCACCAGCGCGCCCGAAACTCTGTGTACCGCTACGTATTTATACACGAAGACAAAGGCTTTCTACATTACTTTTTACACTTACGTCGATATCCTTCAAGAAATTGTCTTCAACTTGTAGCAGCCTAAAAATGAGCAAGACGCCATTACTTAATTAAAAGCAATATCATGTTTTTTAGGAATTTTAATTAATTTTATTTAAATTCTCAAAACATTATGAAAAAAAGTAAATGACAATTCTTAAAGGTTTTCACGTGACTTGTTCATTCGAGTTTTCTAAATGAGGGTGAGAAGGGGGAACTTCCATAAACCTGTTTCCTGAACCTGTTTGTTTTCCTAAACTGGTTTGTTTCCCTAAACCTGTTTTCCTAAAGTAGTTTGTTTCCCTAAACCTGTTTCCCAAAACCTATTACATTATTAAACCTTTATCATCCGGGAATTAGATATCGCCACTGATGAACATTTGAACAAAACGAAAATCGACTAATAAAAGCAATCCATCGACGCGTACCTAGACAGCTCTGACAACTCTAGCTTGCCATCCTTGTTACGGTCAAAAATCTCGATCTAGAAAACAAAGAAAAAAGCTTACGTCTTTCCTTTTTGAATTCTATTATCAATGTGACGTCATGGCCAAATTGTATATACTCCAGAAGGTTGTAGATTTTTTTCTGTGAGGAGGAGAAAGGAGGGGGATCTTTCTACGGTATTTCTTGGTAATATAATCAAAAAGAATATACTCGATATGTCATTATTATTAATTATAATAATATTATTATTAATATTAAAATCATTATTATTTTGCTGCGGGTCGGGGGGGGGGGGGGGGGATTGATTCTTACCATGGCAGAAGCATAATCGTTGATCCGTGACGGTGAGATGGCTTTCTTATCTGCATCCAGCAAATCCATCAGAAAAACCTGCGAATTCCAAATATATTATCACCCTTACCTCATAAGTCGCCTTAATGGGGGGGGCATTACACTGTCTTTAAGGGACTCATAAGTTGCCTTAAGGGCGTGTCATTACACTGTTTTTAAAGGACTCATAAGTCGCCTTAAGGGCGTGTCATTACACGGTTTTTATAGGATTCATAAGCCGTCTTCAGGGCGTGTCATTACACTGTTTTTTATAGGACTCATAATCGCCTTCAGGGTGTGTCATTACACTGTTTTTAAAGGACTCATAAGCCGTCTTAAGGGCGTGTCATTACACTGTCTTCAAGGGACTCATAAGTTGCCTTAAGGGCGTGTCATCACACGGTTTTAAAAGGACTCATAAGCCGTCTTAAGGGCGTGTCATTACACTGTTTTAAAATGACTTACAAGCCGTCTTAAGGGCGTGTCATTACACTGTTTTTATAGGACTCATAAGTCGCCTTCAGGGCGTTTCATTGCACTGTTTTTATAAGACTCATAAGCCGCCTTCAGAGCGTGTCATTGCACTGTTTTTAAAGGATCTCACATGACACTCACATGATAGGCATAAGGGCGTGTCATTGCACTGTTTTTTTTAAAGGACTCACCTTTAGTTCGGGTACCTCGATGTAGCCACTTTTATCGGTATCATATTTCTTGAAAATCTGTCAAAAATAATTGGGTGAATGGTCGAACTGCGGAGCGACATTTATGCTAGGCCACATGCTTCAAATGATATCTAATGCCTGGTGCACACTAGTGACATAAAGACATAACGACATAGGCGCGCGCACTCTGTTTAGCCCGGACATAATGACATAAAAAAAAACATGATTTTTTTTCTTATGTCGTTATGTATATGTCGTAAAGTCGGGCTTATGTCAAAATGTCGAACCATTCACACTTGAACACACGAAGTTAAGAGTGCGCGCGCCCATGTCGTTATGTCACTAGTGTGCACCAGACATAAAAGAACAGCAAAAAGCGATAACAAATAGAAATTGGCGAGGTGACCTCGACATCACGTTAATTTTTAGTGGTAAATTTACGCCAAAATAAACACAGAAATGACTGTGGCCTCCACGTCATTGAAAAGAGTGACGAAAAAAAATATTTCCATAAAAATAAGCATTTTCTGATATAAACTTTCTAGCATATTCGTAAGCTCTGAATAAGTTGCTTTTTGTTGTTGTTATTTTGCCGCCAAAGGCCGGAGCGTGCGCGTGTTTGCCACTCAAAAAGTCACATGATCTCTTAGTGCAAGTTGTATCTGACTTACCTTCATAAAGTCGACACTAGAAATAACGTTATCTTTGCGAAAACCAACAAGGAAATTCTCCTCTAAGGGAAGGCACTGGGCAAGCTGAAAAACAATTTATTATTCTTAGAAACTGAAACGTCTACTATACATAATACTGTTAGGCACGAATTAGAAAATTAAAAAAAAACTCAACTGCTGTCTTTTTAAGGTATCTTATTCCAAAAAAAAACTCTTGAAAGCACACGCTGCAATGCTATCGTTAATATGGAAATTAAATTGAAATTGAAATAATAAGGCAGTACAACAAATAAGCAATTTAAAAAAGCAAATAATAATGTGTGGCTGTTAAGAGTTCTTTAATGCTAAAACCCTATATCCAGAGAGCCGAATACAGAAACGTCAAAATTTGAAAGCAGAACAAAATGTACAGAAGCACGAAGAAACCATGATATAACAGAATTATATGTATGCGACGCGGCTAAAAACAGCAAGGCACGCCATATGACGGCGAAAATAAACACCAGACACTAGCGAGCTACAACAACAACGCGGCAAGATCTTTTCCCTTTCATTAGATTTTTAATCCACTTAACACGAATAAAGAACCCTCTACTAAGACGCTCAAATGATGTGATATTTTCGGTTTCTTTGAAGGATTACCATTCAAGGGCCTACCGTGTTCTGCGATAATTTTTCAGTGCATGACTTATCTGCATTCACTGCAAACAAACCTAAAAATTTACCAAAAAAAAAACGCGAAAAACTCTCCTCGCTCATCCATTTGCCTTCACCGCAAACAAACTTATAGGTTTCCCGCCAGAAAGTCGCGCCAAAACTTTCCTCGCTCATCCTTTTGCCTTCACTGCAAACAAAGGCATAGGTTTCCCGCCAAAACTCACCTCGCTCATTTGAATAACACCATCATAGTTCGCGTCATATTTCTCTAAAATTTCGTTCTTGAGGGCATCCAGATTGGTCGCGTTCTAATGTAAGATTATTGGGATTAGAATGTGGAATAAGTGATTGGGATTACAAAATGGGATAAGACTTTTATAATTTTATAACTTAAAAGTGATTCCAGCGACATTGGTTTAGTCTTTTTTTTTTGTTAAACATTGTGGTCTATCATCCTCAACCTAACAGTACACGTTAACCTTTTCACGGACGTCTTACAAAAGTCGTACCATGTTTGACACTGTAATATCTGCCGTTTAAAATTTAACTCTAGGCACTGCCGTTTAAAATTTAACTCTAGGCAGCTGGAGAAAGGCAATATATTTTGCCTTGAACAACCTCCTTAAGTAAAACATCAACTAAGACCTCTTGAAATCCATCCAAATCCGCCGAGGCACAGGTGTGTGTTCACTCTTGGCAGCAAACACAAGTGTTTTTTTGTGTGTATTTTTTTCGTTGTGGTCTAAAAGTAATCAATTTTCTAGGCACACGAGGATCCATTGGCTTCACCAGCGAAACAACAGGGACCCAGATACTTTAAAACAATCACAGCTATAGAGTACAACCCTTGAGCCCTTTCTTACCAAGTGTAATATCAGATTAGAAACAGACCATCTGCTAAGGAACGATGTTTTGGACACAACAATGGTGTTTTTAGTATTACTTTAAAGAATTGAAAACCAATAACACAAGTAACAACATTGAAAGCCATAGTTTATATTTCAGTTTGCTTTTCATTTCCCCTAGTTCGAAAATAGCCAGCCAAAATGCATGATGTTAATTAAGTAGACTTTACATTTACACATTTAAGACCAAGAGTATTTTTATCGGGAACAACTTCATTGCCATCAGAGGATCCACACCAATTTGCAAGGTGACTTCCGGCTGATCTCCAAATGGATATGAAACCGAAATATCCCCCAAAAAGCCAAAAAAAATTCCAATAAAAAAACAACAACAACAACAAGTCATACCGGATCTGCCTTTTGAACATCTTGGAGAAAAAGATCGAGCTCTTTCGCATCAATACAGTCATTTCCTAGGACAGAAAAAAAAAACATTAACATGTATTTTCCAATGTATCTTAACATTTGTTTTCCCTGGTGGCTTACCGTCTGCGTCGTATTTTTTGAAAATGTCATAGAATTGTTCCGATGTGAGCTTCGCACAGCCGGCATAATTGGACTTGACAAACTTCAAAAGGCTTTCAGGTCTGTTCGCCATGGTAGAGCCTGCTAAGTTATCCGAGGAGTTCCCTGATAAAATAACCACTTTTAGCTCATACAACGGAATATGTAGATTATAGACCCGCTAGCCCGCGACTCACGAGAGTTACTTGTAGGCCGAATCGTCCAAAGAGGCTGTAATTGCTTTTAAGCCCTCGTAAATGGAGATAAGAGTTAGCGATGTGGTTCTGATAGTTTATGCCTGCGAGTGAAGACCTTGATTGAAATTCCGAGCTCGAATGCAAATTGTCTCCAACAGACATACTTTTGTATCCCCCTTAATAAATATTTTATGCGTATCATTTGCAATGTTTTGTATGCTGTTGTAATTTTCTAGAAAAACAATAAAGGATCTAAAAAGTATTTGAATATTTTTAACAACAATAAAATTAGTGGTGGATATTAATGAAAAAAAAGAACGAATGTTCCCTCATGATACCTCACGAGCCATAAAAAAGGTTATTTTACTCGCCCTCGCTAAATCTTGTTTACCTTCGTCTGTGTTTAAGCAAAGAAAGGTGGATCAACCGTCTGGCATTGGCGAGAACTGTGAATACGGAATGATGAATTGTCATGTGTAGTGCAACCACTGTGTGATAGACAAGCCAGACGAATTACCCAAAAGTAATTTTATACGAGATAAGAAGCGCCAACTTTGAAGTGATTAAAATAGGGAAAATAATGTGCTAATAGTGCGGAAGTGAGATTGTTCGTATTTTCCTGGCTCATTTTGTACAAACATAACCTTCTGGAATTAGTTTTAAAAATTAAGAGTTATAAAGTTCCGTTCCAAAAAAATTTGTGTCATTGGCAATCTAAAAAGGCGTCTCCTCGCAAAAAAAATCATAATTACTTTAACAGTTTTTTTTTCAATGCCTAAGTGTCATCGTTGTTTTGGTTACGTTGTTTTTTTTTTTATTTCTGTGGTCTTTCGTTGCTGTCCCTATAGTTCTGATGCCGATAGCTTGTGCCAGTTATTTTGACACCCATACGTCATTGGTGTTGCTGCAGTTGTCTTACATTACGATCCCATATAACAGTGGGTTGTTGAGGATTTCAATACATTTCTTTAGTCGAAAAAGCGTAGGGTAGTAGGGCTCCCAGGGGCGGCGATCTAAGGGTGGGCCGCCCCCCTCCTATTCTCAGATATTTGGCTAACAAATAACAAGAAATATATGGAAATCCACAGAAGAACAATGAATCCCCCACGCCCGCCTATCTTGAAACCCATGCCCCGCCCCATCTGTTTTGAACTCTTGGGTTCGCCCCTGGCTCCGACCACTTGGATCTTTTGAACGCCACTGACGTCACATTCTACATTGCTAGCAAACAAAACAGAAGTTCCTAAGGGAATGGAGGAATTTCATCTCACGACATCTTAAATTGTGTGCCCCCCCCTCCCCTTAACAACCCCCATGAATTTCTGGGGAACTCATAAAATAACCCCCTCCAGACGGCCTTTTTTTCGGAACCCCCCAGGAGGTTAAAGATTCCCCCCTCAGCATATAAAATGGACACTCCCTAAGGACACTGGCGCCATGCAGAGACAATCTACCTTAAAATAATAAACCACTTGGTGATGAGGGGAAGGGGATTGTGGTTTTTAGTTTATGTACCAACAGGCGTGAACTTCCTCATGTCCTCGAGTCTGATATTATGCCGACCATTAGAACCGGTTGTCAGTGACAGACCCATCTGAGCAAAAGTGCGGGAAAGTATCCATTTCCGTCGGCTGATTTTATAGGATGCTAAATTTAACATCGAGATAAATAACGAGGTACACCGAGGTAAATAACGTATGAAACTTTTATATGGATATTTCGAATTTTCTTCAACTAATTTGTCTTCCAATTTTAATTAAAAACAGTAACAATGCAGTGGCTGGAACGGGCTTTTTAATACACGGAATGCGAAAGAATGATATAGGCTAGGGGCTTTGAGATTTGATGTTATTCTAGTATTACCACACTGGATTTGTCGACTGAAGATGAATGTGGCGGAACATGATACCCCACAACTTCCATTAGATGTTGACACAAGAATAGATACAAGAATATCATACACGCTTCACCGTTCGGCGCCCATTAAAATGATTTATCTGAGTCGTCGGTAGCCATGCATTGGTGCAATAACACTATGATGCTTGGTTACAAGCAGGTTATAGAAGAGTTTAAAATGGGTAGTGTTTGAGTGTATAGATGTCTCATCACCCTCGAGGGGTGATGAGACAGGGCGTGCTTGACATGAAGGGCGCGCGTGGTTTCATGAGGGAGGGGAGTGCGTGGTGTCGCGAGGGAATGCGTGGTGTCATGAGTAAGTGCGCGCGTGTCACGAGGGAGAGCGTGGTGTCATGAGTAAGTGCGCGCGTGTCACGAGGGAGAGCGTGGTGGCATGAGTAAGTGCGCGCGTGTCACGAGGGAGAGCTTGGCGGCATGAGGGAGTATATCAATATTCCGCCAATCATGAGTCAGCAGTTCACTTTTAGCCCACTGAAATATCAGGATTCTACTTTGCCAATCAGATATCAGGAATTTACTACCAGCCAAATATCAGGATACCACTGAGTGTGTCAGCATCTAGACAATCAGCCAGCCAGACGTTGCTACATGTCAAAGATATCCAATAAAAATCGGTAATCATCGGTAAATCCAGCCAATCAGGAAAGGTTTCCAAAAAAGGACGCGCTGCCTAGTTTAGTCATAATAAGATGTTAAACTGGATGCCCCATCTCAAGCTTTCTAAATTCCAAATTCCCATGGTTTAAAAAAAAATAACGACCATTATCATTATGGAGTAAATAATTGCAGTTATTGCTTATTTATTATTATTTTCCTTGATATTGTAAAGTTATTTAAGAGAGCGGACTATTTATTATTTTTCTTTGTTTAAAAAAGTTCATGCACCGTTTGGTCCAAAGAGAGAAAAGCCCCAATTAGATCACAGAAAAAAATATTCTGCATTCCCCCGGTTACCCCTAGTCAACCCCTAAATAGCGTGACGATAAGCAGATAGTCTGAACTCTGTAAATAGCGTGACGATAAGCAGATAGTGTGAACTCTGTAAATAGCGTGACGATAAGCAGACAAGTGTGAACTCTGTAAATAGCGTGACGATAAGCAGACAAGTGTGAACTCTGTTAATAGCGTGACGATAAGCAAATAAGTGTGAACCCTGTAAAATGCGTGACGAGTATCGTGCTAACTGACTTTTGACAAAAGGGCACTGATAAACAATGATTAGCTCACACATTAAAGGTCTTCGAGTACTTTCTCAACGCCAGTGTACAACAGACGACATACAGAGCTGCTCCAGAAATATAAATATACAGAAATTAAAACACAGTCAGTAAAGAACAATACATTAAGGATAATCAAAAATGAGATAGTCCTGCAAATATTGCTATTCCATTGGTACATCTCATTTCCCTTACTTTATAAAAAGTGGGTTTTCCCATTGAACACTGCTCAAATTATCACTTACCCTACACGAAAAAAAGCAAGTACAGTACCTAAATTTCCAAGAGTCAATTTTAAAACACAAAACCCTGAGTAAATAGTATGCAAATACAGGGCTAAGCGTTAGATGTTTAGTGACACGCGTGTGTTATTGTGATAAAAATGTCCACAAAAAACCCAAACGGCCAGCTGCTTATAAGAACCAGAATATTATTTAAAAAATTAATCATTTACCAACTAGCTTGAGCCCAAAATCTATCTCTAAGCCATGTATTTTGGATCTATTATTTATCTAGCTCGGTCGAGCGTTAATCTCCTGAATATTATATATAGGTTTTGGGAGAAAATTCCCGAATTTGAAGCTAATAGATCACTACAAATATTCCACGAGGCAAAATGGACATCACTTTAAGCTAATGGCTTTTGCCTTGGCACTGAAATTTGTCCTTACCTTATAAATGAGCGCATATGAGCTCCGTAGCAGGATTCAATAGAGCCAGACGATTTTATGCAAAAATAACGAAGTGACTGTTGATTGGTTGATTTAATGCGTGACATACGTTTGGTGTTTACATTTATCTCGTGAGGGGTTAGAAGACCTGTCAGACATCTACCAAAAATGTCAACTTTTGGATTAAATTGATACTGCACAAAAAAGCCCGTATGCTAATAAAATTTATCTTAAGATTGATAACTAATATTTCAATTGGAAATTGACTGAATTAGTTATTTATTTTACTTGTTGGTAGAAATATGAGTATCGTTCACATCAGTCAACTTTCTTCCACACATGGCATTATTTTTGGTAGTTATGCAAATGTAACAGGAAATGGTAGTTCTCCTAACAAAAACATACTTAGGGTCTCGTTATTTTCCTACTGAATGTAGAACAAATTATACGACTGGTTTATTTACCATCTTTATCCTGAATACGTAATACAATAAGCAGTGGTCAGTCTTAGAACTACCATTTACCATTCTCTATTTGCACTGGTGAAGTATTATGAATTGGGTAAATATGGCCAGAGGCGGACATCACCCATTTATCCACAGGTATACCAAGGTCACAGTGTGTCATCACGCTACGTTATGAAGTTTAGTGTCACGTGCCATTAAAAGGTATAGGGTCGATTTTTGACTTGCAAATTTAAGCCTATATGTACAAAAAAGCCTGAGAAGGCACCTTTACCAGATCTACAGAAATGAATGTGTTTTTTTAGAGAGCTTTGGACATTGACCTTTTTTGAGGACAGTGATAAAAATATATGCGCTCACCCGTATTCTGACAAGCACTTGAACCTTTACCGAAGAAAAGCTACAAAAGCACACTAAGTACAGCTCTATATTGTAAAAAACATAACGGTTTTTTTTTCTGTTGATGAGGGAGGCATACGCCGGTACAGGCAGTGCAGCGGCTTTCCCTCTAAGGCTAGCTTTGCATCACGACGCGGGATATATTTATAATTTTGCCATGGCAGTTCAAAACCGGTAAAATGTTAGAAAATGGTTAACCGCGCGGGGCTGGAACTAGTCTGCGTTTTACAGCTCTTTCTCTGGCGGTAGTAAACGGGGATATCGTTTCCAGGCTCCCGCATTGTACGAACATTTGAATTTTTTGTGGTATCTTTTTAGCGAAAGAAGATAAAATCTATATTTATTATTTCATTACTTTTTCGTTCAAAAACGATTAAATAAAAGTTGAAATAAATGGAATTTGACTTGTGGGTTTGAACAATCTACCAAGTCTCAATTTTGGCTGTATTAAGGTGGCGCCGGACTTCCTCATTACTTTTTTTTGTTATCGTGTCCGATCCTTTTCCATTCGCGAGCTATTGACTTGAAAAGACAATGGCAGCCCTCAATACTCCCTTGGAGTTTTCACATGCTCGCCCCAGGTCACTCGCGATACCTAATGCTGGGGTAGAAGCAAGGATACAACGATCCCCCCACCCCACACCCCTTCCCGAAACACATTCAAATGGCAAATTTCGTCGTTTGAATATGTTCTGATGCCGAAATATTCATTTAAAAAGTTGCTGGGGGAAAATTATCTTTTCCTTTTTCCCAGGAGGGACCTTTTTTTTTAGCCAGCAGGGTCAGGAATTTTTTTCCCCAGCCATCAGGGGTTAGGCTTTTAAGCACATGAATAATTGCCCGTATAACCGATCGGGACGATTTTTTCCCCAAGCATCCGCTCCAGCGCACCCAAAAATTTACCCAGCACAACTAGTTCGACTCCACAAATTTGCCAGCAAAACCATTCGGGACGATTTTTTTTCCAACCGAGGGGTCAAACATCTTCCAGGCCAGCAAAAAAAAAAAAAAAAAACTGGTTTGCGGAACAGATCCGTTTTGTGCCTTTGTAGAAGACTATGCTACGATATTGTATTCGGAGGAGGAGAATGATATTTGACTTACTCCCTATTGAAATGTGTGTGTCGTGTACCATTTTCAATTTTTTTATTCATGGGTGTGTGTGTTTACGATGTAAGCACATCAGATCGTAAAACATCTCCCACCCCGGCCAGTGAAATTGATGTCTGTTTCAAGTTATATCTAGTCACTGTCACGGAAGGTTGTTTTATTAACGAACAGGTAAAACAGGTTTAATGGAAAGACAGGTGATGTATGCTACCTTGGCGCTAAAGGGATAACCTTTCAAGAACTGAAGGCTGCCACTGGCGTTATTTATCATAACGCTCCATATCACACAAAACCTTTACGCACAGACCCGCGCACTTCCTCTAAAATGGAAACCGTTTTATTTCTAACACAATTAGGCATTTAAGTTTCCTTTATGAAGATGAATCTTTGCGTTGTTTTATTTTTTTTTTTAGATTTTGACTGACGCTAATGCTTCCCCGTCGATTTTCGTAAATTTAGTATCACATTCGTTAGACTCGAAAATCAATTAACCAGACCTTGACATCTATTTTCTTTTTTTTTCTGCGCTTAATTGGCTTCATGAATAGATGTTATAACATCGAGCCTTCATTTGCATCAATAGTAATACCTTATTTGCTAAAACAATTAAATAAGCGATTCATTTGAATTTCAAATCTATTCAGTTTATAAGAATAGAGTGATCGCTTATCCACAGCACTTAGAGTCACCCTTTGAATCCTACGACGTGCGAAGCCCAGCAAAGCCACCATGTCGGCGAAATCCTTGGCTAAGATGTTCGATAATTTCAGCTCGGTCGAGTTTATGGAGTTCTTTCATAAATATGATACGGATGGTAGGTGGATTATCGATCATGTTTAACCGAGAACTTGTAATCGTTTGGTTTTCAAGTTTTTCATTTGACAGCGGAGTAAATTTTAGATTTATTTCTATGATTTTCGTGTATTTTGACGCAGGACTTCGTCCGCGGTGCGGGTTGTTTTGGGAATTCCCCATTTCTTAGCAGCGTTTAACGCATTCTGAACAACATAGGCCATGGTCGTCATGCGAAAGAGCCAATAGTTATCATGGAGGGAACATTAGTATTCAAAGATATACTTTCTGCAACAAATGACAGCTTTCGTCCATCAAAACCTAGTAAATAAGGGAAAACCTGCGAAGAAATTATTGTTTTTGTGGAATGAGTCGTTCATATAGGGGCATTTGGAAACAAATGGAAATGTGGAGCGAAATCGGGCTTTTTTCACAATTATCTATCATTGTATTTTATCATAATTATTTTATTCTAGGCAATTTTTCTAAGAACGTCACAGCCTCAACACTTTTTACAATTTTCAGGCTTTTTCGCTTTATCAGACTTATTATGACTGACCTATAATTTTTTTTAAATCTGCATTAAAACTTTTATCTTATCGAAAGAAATTAAAAATTTTGCACGGAATTGATATTGCGCTTCTGATTGAAATAATACAAGCCCATCATTTAATATTCCAAAGTTATATTGAATTCATAAGGTCAATTTCTTGATTCTATCAAGCTATTTTTCTATTTCAGAGTTTTCAAGTTAAGCGAAAAGATTGTTTTATCTTGCTATCACATGGTGTGCTTTACGGCATTCTGTTTCCATTTTTCCTATCGATGTTATCTTTCCGTCTATCGAATATGCATAACAATGCAGGCCAATTGGTTGCAACACCCAAATGGCATGCGCATCTATTCAGGTGAATACACTCTTTAAGAACATCTTCAGCCTTAAAAACCTCCAAAAACCGACACAGCCTCAGCTGAAAATGTATGTAGAGTGTATTGTTTAACATGTTAACCAATTACTTCAGATAAAACAAAGAGAAAAAAATCTGTTGAGAATATTTCTGTTAATGATCTAAATTAGAAAAAGTTATGTGCTATTTTCTAATGTGTTTGTCATCGAAATATTTGTATCAATGTGAATTATTTGTGTCATCCTGCTGGGTATAACCACATACACAATTAAATCGGTGACGAATCTTCATACAATCCGAAAACTATTGCTAAACTCTTGTCTTTTTATTATTGATATATATTTATTGATAATTCCAAGCAATTAATTAATTTATTTGTTTATTTATTTGCTTCTGTGCTTGTTTGCTTGTACGTTTGTTTGTACGTTTGCCTTGTATTTTTTATGTGAAAATACCCACGTTCTAAAAAGGTATCCCGGATATAGGAGACCTGTCTTTTCAGTCTTACACATTTTTGTTCGCTCACAAAACATTGACAATATGACAATTTCTCTATTTTTATTCGCTGCCATGCTTGAAGAGAATTTATTTTCTTAACAGTGTAAACAGGGCTGTGGAAACTAGATACACTTATGTTTTATCTAAAAACCTTTTTACTCTGTGTTTCTTTTCCCAAAAAAAAGAGAAACAGCTTTTAAGTAATACATCTTTTATTGTTGAGTAGTCCTTCCCCTTACCATGGTTCTGAATGAAAAAAATAATAAATTAGAAAATGAAAGATAGGGTTGAACTTGCATTTTTTATCCCAACCTCGATTTACCAAGCGTTCTATATTTCGTTTATTATTCTGTGGGTTGTCGGGGCTTTTGACAGTATCCATGCGGTGACTCAAGTAGCTTCGCAAACGACCAGATGATATTAAACCTGCTGTTGCATATCATTAATTATGTATAACTATCCGACATTCACTCATAATTAATATCCGCGCTTCGTTTTGCCTGATGAATCATAAACGCAGATTTAAAAAGGGGTACCTAGCTAAGGTTGAGTTGTACGCCAACTCTCGCGCCGATTTTGTAAAAATTCCTTTATGGTTTCGATCTGGCCCGACTCCTTTTAAAATTTAACTGTAATCATATATCATATTTTGGGGCCATAACAGATCATACTCTTGACAAAAACAGGGGCCCGACAAATCGTCGCTTATGAACGCTTTGTCTAATAATCGGTGCGTGTACTTCCTACTTAAGCGGAAGGTTGGACAAATAGGGCGAATACACTATGTGATCATATTTTTTTGGATATGATTTTTAAGGAATTGGACCCGTTCAGACAAATTTAAAACACAATAAATTTTACGCAGAAGTATAATAAAGCTCACAGTTTTTGTGGTTTCTACCTACATATCGAAAAATATACTTATCGATGTTAATATCTTCGTGGTAAATATCCTTTGAAACAATAAGCCATTAAAGAATAGCCCAGAGGCGTAGTGAGGCCGCCCTCTTAATAAGTGATAGACTGACTATACACAGTTATCCACCGAACCAATTATAATAAAGAAATAAATGGAAACAAGGCTGAGAAGTTCTGTTTGACGTCTCAGTTGAAAACAGAGTATAGTTTCGCCGCTATAATGGCGTTAACATACCATTTCAATTTAATGTTGAATCATTTCCCTGGCTCCATCACCACGCCTCCTAGTTCTTCTAGACCCGGTTATCTTGTGTATCCCGGTTTCTCGTCTTAAGAGAGCTGTCAACTGGTCAAAACCCTATTTTGCATCGAGCATCGGAAATATTAATATTTATGTTAAAAGCGTTTATTGTTGAGACTGACATTGCAGTGTTAGAATCTTAAATCGAGAGATTGCAACAAATATAGCTTGCTTCAATTTTTCAAGATTTCTTGATTGAATGGCTACCTATTAGGCTTTGATACTTTATATTTGCGAACAATTATTTCCTTTGCTTTATCAGGCAATAACTATATAGAAGAAAAAGAGCTTGACCGCTTCGTGGATGATCTCTTCGTGCGCAGATATGGAACGGTCAGTCAGGGAGAGGGGTGGGGTCCGGGGCATACCCATGGGGGAGTGGGGGGGGGGGGGGTTTAGGGCATACCCACGGGGGAGGGGTGGGGTCTAGGGCATATTCACGGTGGAGGGGTGGGATTTAGGTCATACCCACGGGGGAGGCGTGGGGTCTAGGGCATACCCACGGGGGAGGGGTGGGGTCTAGGGCATACCCACTGGGGAGAGAGGGGACAGTTTGGGGTCTGGTACATACCCACGAGAGAGGTGTCTGAGATCATACTCACGGAGAAGTTTGAGGTTTAGGTACCTACGGGGGAGGGGCTGGTACCTACGCACGGGGGAGGGCTTGGTCTGGGGGACACCTACGGGAGAAAGCGGGGGTCAGAGTTTCTGGAGTACTTTGTGCAGTGGAAAATCCCTTTGTGCTTAGATATGTAACGATGACCCGACGGGTCATCGCTATGAATTTCTAGTATCTACCTGCTGATTTTTTTTTTCATAGATGCATAGCGACAGCGAGAAGCAAAAATTCAAAGAGGTGTTTCTGAAGGAGTATCTAAAGGATAAGAAGATCGATATCCAAGAGGTATTCATAATGGTTTGCCAGCAACAACCAAACAAGGGCTGTGATACTTTCCAATACGCTTTACAAAGAAATTCCCCACAAGTCTCGGGCTTAGATTTTGTATCAACTTTTGTTTTAAACAATAGAAAAACAATGTTTAACAATGAAAACAATGGAAGTACTCCGCCATTTATTACGTAATCTTGAGAAGTTGCTGATTTTGTCTTTTATGATTTTGTAGTTGGCCGCGATTTTACCGCATGACGAGGGACTTGAGGTCAAGTTTCGCGCCAATGACAAAATGTCAAGCGTGGAATTTATGAAGGTAATTATTACTATAATATTATGTCAAGCGTGGAATTCATGAAGGTAATTATTACTATAATATTATGTCAAACGCGGAATTCATGAAGGTAATTATTACTATAATATTATGTCAAACGTGGAATTCATGAAGGTAATTATTACTATAATATTATGTCAAACGTGGAATTCATAAAGGTAATTATTACTATAATATTATGTCAAGCGTGGAATTCATAAAGGTAATTATTACTATAATATTATGTCAAGCGTGGAATTCATAAAGGTAATTATTACTATAATATTATGTCAAGCGTGGAATTCATGAAGGTAATTATTACTATAATATTATGTCAAGCGTGGAATTCATGAAGGTAATTATTACTATAATAATTATGTCAAGCGTGGAATTCACGAAGGCAATTATTACTATAATATTATGTCAAGCGTGGAATTCATAAAGGTAATTATTACTATAATAAGCCTCCTGCCCCCGGGGGTTGCTTTCTATATCTATCGGACGGGGATCATCGTCGTATCTTTTAGGGTGTAAATTTTGGAGCTTTGGGTATCTTTTAGGGGTGAAAATGAGAATGCCCAGATTTTTTTTACCTCGGTATCTTTTAGCGTGCTATTATAGCCATCGCTTATTCAACTTAGCTCATGAAAGAGCGTTAAAACGTATCAATCTTCCAGTTGTAAATAAACGTTTTTATTACAAATTATTTACGTTAGTTTGAGGTATCTTTTAAAAAAAGTGCAGGGCGACTTCGACTCGAACGAAGTGCTTTAAACCACAGCTTAGATCCATGTGGGATCTAGAGCTGCGACCGGGCTGCCAAAAAGTTTAACTGAGGCAAACCGGCTATGCCAAGTTAAAAGTATAAAGGCATGATATACATCAATGTAATTATTTAGGCTTTGGCTTTAATTATGTACTAATGTAATCAATATATAAGTAATCGTGGTTTCGCAGCATTAGATGAAGCTAAATCAGGAGAACCATTTTTTTCTGGTTCTTGGGTTTTTCATAATTGTATCTACGTCTAGGCATTGCTTTCGGCGAATTCAGTCCAAAAATCGGTTAAGTGCATGGTGCGAGTAAACACAAATTTTGATCAAAGAAGATATTGTTTTTCAGATCTGGAATAGATACGATGTTAACAGAGAGGGTTCTCTCAGTACTGAACAGCTAAAGGTGAGATTTGATCACGATGCATTTTCAAAATTATGTAAAACTTATGCGTTTTTGACTATATAATCTATGAAATCAGGTTAGCTTGTAATCACATCTAATTTATCTCCCTTGACATTCAGACTACATCGTTTTCTGCACAAGCTATACAATGCATGAAATCACACAACTCTTTTAACCATAATCTCTACTTGCTACTACCCCTAACGATATATTAACATGGCGAATGTATGCTATTCTATCACAGGCTTTTGTCTTGGATAGCCTCCGCGACAATCCTAGTCGAATAGTTAGTATCTTATTCTAACCCAACATGTACCACCACATCACAATAACACATAACGATAACACGTTCCACGATTATTCCTTCTAGCCATCTTTAAAACACACCATGATAACACGTTCTATCACTGTACCAAGGTGAAACCTTTCCGATTAAAGAAAAACAGACGCCATGCCATTTGACGAATCCTTGGTCTTCACCTACGATCGGCGCTAGCAACCCACCACTCTCTACAAGTGAATGAGATTCTACCCTCGTTGAATGAGGTCTTTAAGTTCCTAAGGGTGTTTCCACTGTCCCTTGGACAGTGGAATGATGGTACATGCAAGGTGAACCCCCCTTCAACGGTCTAAGGGTGTTTACCTTCCCCCTTTCCCCCGTGATACATGTTACTCGTACAACGGCGATAGTGTTAAAGGGAGGTGTAACATTACACAATGCAAAGTGTTAAACGAAGATGTAAGGTATAATGCATTGTCTGTATAAAGCCGTTTGTTGTTCAAGCACTTAATAGCTTGTAGATATCTGCTGTCTTGTTTTATTTCTGTTGTCTGTGGTCTGGTAAGGAATGGCCATTAAGCACTCTGAATCCTTTCTATTTGTAAAAATCCATGTAAAACGTAATGAATAAGTAAATACACACAGACATAAACACATTTTTTGAATTTTCAGGGTTTCATCAATGACTCTATGAAAGGACAAAAACTCTCTTCAAAAAACATTGGCATGCTTGTAAAGAAAACTGTAAGTATAAGCTTATTACTTTTTACTGCTTTTAGCACGAGGACTGTGGGGAGGCAATTGAATTAACCTTTTCGCTGGTGAAAATACATACATGTGGTTTTACACCAAAAAGAGGCTAAAGAGGGCATGTTTGGCGAGAATACTTTTTTACCTGATAGAAAAAGCAATCAATTAGGTTACGCCGATTTCTTGAAGGATTACTCACTCAGAAAACTATGTTAAAGTCTTGAGGCTTTATCCCATCAACCCTAGAAATGTTGAAGAAAAGGTTTGAAGAAAAAGAAAACGCCAAGTGTTTCCCCAAGAGTCTCTTTTTGAGTGTAATCGACTTCATACTCCTTCTCAGCTCTTAGCAGTTTTCTGAGTGCTTGTGTTATTGTTATTGATACGAGTCCTGTTTTCTCGTTTTCCCGAATGCTTGTGCCATTGTTTGTTAGTGGTCTGAGTCATTTTTCTCGTTCTCACGATTGCTTGTGTTATTGTTATTGATACGAGTCCTGTTTTCTAGTTCTCCCGATTGCTTTTGTTATTGTTATCAAGTCCTGTTTTCTCGTTTTCCCGAGTGCTAGTGTTATTGTTATTGATACAAGTCCTGTTTTCTCGTTTCCCAGAGTGCTTGTGTTATTGTTATTGATACAAGTCCTGTTTTCTCGTTTTTCCGATTGCTTGTGTTATTGTTATTGATACAAGTCCTGTTTTCTCGTTTTTCCGATTGCTTGTGTTATTGTTATTGATACAAGTCCTGTTTTCTCGTTCTCCCGAGTGCTAGTGTTATTGATACGAGTCCTTTTTTTGTGTCGACAGTTGGATGCTGTCGATAAGGACAGAAGCGGCGAGGTGGACTTGGAAGAGATGGCAAGGTATGTCATCATCAGGAGCGTAGCCAGCGCACGATGCACCCCCTTATCTCGGCCGCAAAAAATGTCTTTTTTTATTCAAGAATTACCAGAATTTACACATTTCACAAAATATCAACCTGCTCACAACTCCCCCTAAGAATATCTATACCTTCGCACCCCCCTGAGAATATCTATACCTTCGCACCCCTCCCCCTAAGAATATCTCAACGTGCGCACTCTTCCCCTAAGAATATCTTTACGTGCGCACCCTCTTCCCTAAGAATATCTTTACGTGCGCACCCTCTTCCCTAAGAATATCTTTACGTGCGCACTCTCTTCCCTAAGAATATCTTTACGTGCGCACCCTCTTCCCTAAGAATATCTTTACGTGCGCACCCTCTTCCCTAAGAATATCTTTACGTGCGCACCCTCTTCCCTAAGAATATCTTTACGTGCGCACCCTCTTCCCTAAGAATATCTTTACGTGCGCACCCTCTTCCCTAAGAATATTCAAACGTGCGCCCTCTTCTCTAAGAATATCTTTACGTGCGCACCCTCTTCCCTAAGAATATCTCAACGTGCGCACCCTCTTCCCTAAGAATATCTCAACGTGCGCACGCAATCAATTGAAAATCAATTGAGCCAATTAAAATGAAATTGAGCGGAAAACGAATAACATCTTTTTTTGACACACAGTATACTCGCACTAGCCTATTGTTACTAGCCTATTGCTGCGAGCATTCTGAACAATAAGATGTTCCACTCGCTAACATATTCATTTCATTCATGTATGAGTGTTTATTTTTTCAGATATCTTAAAGTGGAGGATAACTTTTTAAGAGAATTTAATGTAAGATTTAGATTAAGATTCAATCAAATTTCCATGTTTTATTGTTTATTCAAAATAAACTCTTCTTTTACGTTATCTTTTACAGATCAATCCGGGACAGAAACTAAAGCAAAATGACTTCAGCAGAATTTGGGATAATTACGACCAGGTGCGGTGCTGAGCCCTACCTTTGTTTGTCCCAAAGGTGTCCTTTTATCGGGGTTCAACAGAATAAGGACTGTTTTATGGTACCCCAGGGTGCCCTTATTAGAGGGATTCACATGTTTTAGGACAGCTTTATGAGTCTCCATAGTGTCCTTGATAACGAGGTCTCCCTTTATGGGGACAGTTTTGTTCGTCCCAGAAATATACTTTTTATCGGGCTCCACTGTTTATTGATGTTTATAATGGTTTTGTCAGCATTGTGTTTGCAGGTATCTACTCTTGTAAATTTTGCGCTTGTTTCTGTTCTTAGGACGGCAAAGGCTCCATTAAAGGCGCTGAGCTTGATGCACTGATACGCGATGTTTTTGCAAAGATCCAAGGCGTAAGTCACATTCAGACATTAATGGCCTAACAGAACCTAGACTCGTGACATTCTACTAAGATTTAGGGCGTAAAGCTACACACCAACATATAATATTGTCTCCATAGAACCTAGAATTCGAGATGTTCGTGGCGAAATTTCAATTCAAGAAAATTCAAGTCACGCCCAGGACATTATTGTTCTGTTATACACTTGCGAACCAAGATTCTGCGCGTAAGATGAAAACAGAAACATAGAATCATAGTCCTTCTAGAATATTCATTGCGCCGCACCTCAGTGTTGTGCGCTTCGCTTCTCACATTCTCGTCATTGACCACCGGTCACCTTTTTCCAACCCAGGAGAGGCCCGTATTCACACCAGCACTTAAACCATTTTAAAGGTGGTTTAATTAAACTGTTTGAATCTCAATCTCAATTTCCCAAGAGTGGACAGAACCAAGAACAAAACTGAATAGACTGTGCTGTACATGTGATTATTTAGCCAGTTAGAATTCAACACAATGAGAAATTTGGCAAGTTATCAGGCAAAAAAAACCCTTGTTTAACTAAACATGGTTTTGGTGTGAATGCAGCACTAGTTTTACTCTATATTCTGAGTTTCTATGGAGGTTATCGGGGTAGGTTCCTAGAAAGCAGGTTAGCGCTAACCCAGGGATAAATACGGCTGTCTTGACATTTGATTGGATAAAAGGGAATCCATCCCTGGGTTAGCGTTAACTTGCTTTCTAGGAACCCAGCCTTGTGTAATATATATGTAGATAATGTAAGTTGGAGGATTGAAGAACAAACTTTGAGTATTATTAACACAGAAGTATATTTTCTTATACGCAAAAATTATTATATATGGTAAAAAAAATTGAATTTAAAAAAAATATATTTTCCAGAGATCTCCCGAGATGGATGATATCGAAAAGTGGAAAGACATCATAATGATGTTCGCAGATGCGGACGGCGATGGCGCCATCTCCAAGGAAGAGCTTAACATCTTTTTTGCTCAGGGTCTAAAGGAGGCCAAGAAACGGCTTAGTGACGGCGAGAGAGATCCGGCACCAAACTATACCCCCACAGAGGAGCCTCCGAAAGACACGCCCAAGAAATCATCTTCCCCCGAAAATAGTGGTTCAAGTGATAAGAAGTGTGTGATCAGCTAAGAAATTTTGCAGTACAAGTGAAAACTTGAGCTTGATACATTTCCAGGCTCCATAATCAAGCGCTTTCTTTCTTGGGCCGCGAAAATTGGAGCGCCCGCAAAGGTCACGATCATGAGGGCCCCCGAATGGTCTTTGGCGAGCACTTGCGAGCACCCCGTTTTTTATGCGAGACCGAGCATTTTAAATCGTTGAATAAATCGAACAGCGAGCAAATCGAGAATACAATGCGAGCACGGCGGAAAAATTGCGCGAGCATGCAAGCAACTGCGAGCATATCGAAATTTCGGGGGACCATTCGGGGGCCCTATCATGTCTAGATATAGGGCCAACGATTGACGCTTGAGGGGAGGGGGTGGGGATTTTTGGAGAAACAAATTCCTGCACAATTTAGTCGAAAGCCCCCATACACGCCGGTTACCTTCAAACAGAAAATCCTGCCCAACAGAAAAGTCTACACCCCCTCAACTCAAAACTTGTCTATTAGACTCTCGTACATTGGAACTTTAAAATCTCGACCCAAAGAAGAAAAATGTTACGTAACACCTTAGGAAGTTGTTAAAGGGGTCATGCCATCATCTGCGCATCTAGCATGCGGAGCTTTAAATTTTACATGTGTCTCCTTTAAGTCACTTGTTAAAATTCCTTTTTGAATGACCCAAGGATCTCGCAGATTTTCAGGGTGGCTTTCGTCTCTTCTATAATTCTTTGTAATGAATCGCGGCTCGAGGAGAACTCATGGTATCACCCCTTTAACAGATACTAGTCGTTTACTGTAAAATATAATGGCTCGATTCATTTGTCTCTTAGTTCAGTAGCCAGTCACTGAACAGGAGCGTACCTAGGGCGTGGGCCAAGGGGTGGGCCAAGGGGACTTTTGGTCACCAAAAGTGGGTAATTTCTTATTGAGGATTTTCAAATACTATCCCTTTTCAATATGTTACTTATACCTGATCACCCCACTCTACAAAACCTGGGTACGCGCCTGTACAAGTAGTCTTTTATCATTTTAGACTTAATAGAAAGTGCATACTAATAAAGTAAGCATTGTTATAGTAAAAAAAAGAAAATTGAAACACATGAAAATGCAAAGAGCTAATGGGCTATGTCAAGCTTAGACACGCCTTTAACCAGGTGAAGTTTAAGCTTCTAATATGAGTATAACAATGTGTCACACTAGCTAACCATTCTCTGTGGGATGGGCTTAATATTTATTAGTGATTAAAACAAAAATAAAGTCCGATTAAATTTTTTATAGGCGTAATCAATTTTTTTTTGGGATACTACCATTTACATTTTGGGTTGGGGGTGGGAAATGTCGAAACTAGATAACATATTCTGAGATTGCATGAATTCCACAAATATAACGAGCATCCCCTAAAACAATAGAAAAAAAAACACTTCTCACTATCCCGCACACACACAGACACACACAAAAAACACTTACATAAGAAAATCAAAAATTATATTTTGGTTAAGAAATGGAAAATAATCTAAATAATAATTGTATATTGTCCTTGGTCTAACCAAGGGACTGCTGCGAGAGCATGCCTGTGGTAATAGAAATCCCTGGAAACTATTTGAAATTGCTTCCAAATGTGGCATCATCTATATTTTATCTTTCAAACATGGTATAATAAATCTTTCAAATAAAATACGAATCTGTGGCGAAGACCCGCTGACAAACCAGATTTAAACATTTTTTTTTATTTTGGCATACAGTTCATTTCTTAAATGACAGCAAGCTACAAAAATATGCAAGTATGTCTAAAGCGTTAGTTACCGAATGGACATGTTTACGGTTATACAAGAATATATTCGCCTTTACACAAACCCATAAGCTTTTAAAATTGACAAGCCACCTCGACTATGACGTCATAGCCACACTGTGCATGTAAAAACCACATGACGTCATAATCTTTAACCCAAATCGGTAACATTATTTTCACAGCTATACTTGTTAAACACAAGATTCTAATTTAGCTTTCTTAGCATGGTTTAACAAAACAAAGCCTGCGTTCAAAATTCAAACATGTGCATTAAATGGCTCTCTTCCAGGTTGAAGCCTACTCCCAAATATGGTATGTAATGTCCGTATAAGGAAAGGGTCCTGAGTGCTTGGAAAAACGATTACTTGGGTGACAGAGGTTTTTTCGCTCCCAGGCTTCAAATAATAGACCAAGCATTACGTCGCACACGAAGCTTCTCGCCCACTCGTCGGCATACGTTCGAGGCGCTCTCGGGTTTCGCCGTGTGCTGTCACATAGGGTAAAAAAACAAGAATTTCACAGAAAAGTGTTTGACTTGCATGTGACATGCGCATTTAAGGTAGCGCAAACAACGTCACGGCGATCACTATCACTGCCATCACTGCAGTATGATTTTTTTGCCTCATTCTAATACATCTTCTGAGTATGTTTTCGCCTCATTTTATACATCTTCTGAGTATGTTTTTGCGCAAGGCCACCCGAAAGTCAGGCAGTCGTAGAGAATATACCACGGGGTTAATAAAGGAATTACTAAAGTTAAGGAGTTTACAGAAATAGACGACATTTGCGGCAGGCATAATAGAGCAGGGAAATACTCGGCTGCACGCGAAAAACACCACCATATTCACGATTTGGAAGGGCAACCAAGTGATTATATACACTGCTGTTACTATAAATAGCGTGACGGCCAACTTCCGGTCGTTATCAGCTCCCCCTTTGCGTGACCTCTCGCTACCGGAAGCCTTGATCATAGTTCTGTTTTCTTTGTTCTCTGGTTGGTGTTTCTTTTTCTCACACTCCACTCTTGGTAGTGCGACCTCTTTGCTTTTCTTTGGTTGCATCATCATAGTTTTTTCCTGCGCGGTTTTGGAGTCGGTGAAGCTGTCGGAAGTTAACATGCAGGTCTGTGTCGTCTTCTCCCCCTTCCACGTGAGTGTCGCCCTGACTTTAACCCAGATGGCAGTATAGGCAAGCAGCATGACGATCATCGAGAGAAAGAAAGTCACCATCATAAAGTAGAAGAAAACTTGATGCGCAAGGATCTTGTACGTGTACAGGAAGTAAAAGCTCGAGAGTACCGCGGAGAGAACCCAAACGGAGAACACCAGTACGTGGTACACACGCTTGGTGGTCACCCTGTGTTGGAGGGGGAATGTTATGGCGAACACGCGTTCCAGCGCGATGATGGTAAGCGTAAAGGTAGACGCCAGACTACAGAATACGTCCGAGGATCGAAGAATACTTGTCAGGGTACTGGGCTTCAGAAAGATTCCTGAAATCAAATAAAGTACCTTTAAACTCCTCTTAGTGATTAGGAGATCAGATAAACGTGTATGGGAAGAAATAACTCTTATGTTTTAGTGATTAGGAGATGTGATAAATATATATGGAAACAACAAATCTTATCTTTTAGTAAATAAGAGATCTGATAAATATATATGGGAGCAATAACTCTTACCTTTTAGTGAATAGGAGATCTGATAAAATGTGTATGGAAGCAATAACTCTTACCTCTTAGGGAATAGGAGATCTGATAAATGTGTATGGGAGCAATAACTCTTCCCAATCAGTGAATACGAGATCTGATAAATGTGTATGGGAATAATAACTCTTACTTCTTAGGGAGGTTATCCAAGCTGAAGGGCTTCACTTTATCCAAGCTGAAGGGCTTCACTTTTGCATCAATTAATATCAATTCAATATTAGGCCAAAAAGATGAGGTTCGCTTAATACTTCGTAACTCGGGTTTGGACGTTCCAGCTGTCAACGAGACTAAAATCGACGGTCTCACCTCTCTGAATCAGAGCTTTCCATGCCGGTATACAATATTATAAGGAATGATCGTGTTAAAGGGGGAGGCGGTTTTGACGCAATTTCCTTTACAAACCGCCATGACCTAAAACCCAATAAAATTTAGAAATAATATGTTTAGAAATATTTCGCCCACATTGTAAACCGTTTCTAATTTACTACGTGGTACAGACCACCAAACTCTAAGTCAGAATGGATTTGAAATTTTCCTGAAAAAAATGCGGCTCTAAAGAGTTAATTTTAGCCGGAGACCTACATTCAGATTATTTGAAAAAACCTCTCGAGAGCCACACCAAGCAATTGCAGTCGATACTCTCGATTTTTAAAATATAGCAGCTAATAAAAGAACCTACGCGTGTTACGAGCGTCGAAAACATTAATTGATCTTGTATTAAGCAAACGCAAAAGAGAAAACATGTGAATCCGGGGTAATTAAGATAGGAGTTCGGATCATTATATGGTCTATGGCTGTAGGAAATTTGTCCGCATTAGCAGAAGCAGGCCTACGACTAAAGAAACACGACTTCAACCCGGACCATTTTATTGCGGATCTGAATGATGTAAATTGGGAGGGCTTTTTGGACTCCAATGAGGCGAACTCGTCATGGCACCTCTGGAAAAACGCATTCATGGAAGGTTCTGGATCGCCAAGCACCTGTCCAAAATAGACATTCCCATGGATTAACAGGTTCAATAAACTATTGATGAACGATATCGGGACTTTCACATAAAACGCGCTGCCAAAACAGGATCAATCATACACTGGCAGCATTACCAGTCAAGCAGAAATAAAGGTAAATATTGAAATGCGTAAAGCTAAAAAAAATAGAATCATGTACAAAAACTGATCCCAGGCAGACATGGAAACTTATTTACACCATCACTGGGAAAAACAATAAGTCAACGATCGGGAATGATTTATTGATCGAAAACAAATTTGTATCAGACGATAATGAGATCGCTGATGCTTTTAACGATTATTTTATTAATATTGGGCCAAAGCTAGCAGCGGAAGCTTCCAATTAAAACAGCAATCACAAACATTACACAGATTATATCAACAGTAATTTCAATTTTAAACAGATCCCAGTAGATAATGTTAAAATGTCTCTGAAGACACTGAAAGCGTCCAAAGCTACAGGGTTTGATGAAATTCCGGCCAGAGCATTTAAGATTACAGCTGAGGTGATCGCTCCTTCATTAACTGCAATTTTCAATCTTTCCCTAACTACCTCTGTCTTTATTGACGCTTGGAAATACGCCCGCGTTACCCCTATACACAAAGGGGACGACCGACGGTATCCAGAAAATTATCGTCCAATATCTATTTTACCTGTAATAAGCAAGATTTTCGGAAAAGAAATATTTCGCCAATTGTATGAATATTTGATTAAGGATTCAATTCCTGTCTAATAAACAATCCGATTCCGCCCCTCGCATTCCGACCTCACATCTCTAATTCAGATGATAACTGGCGTAAAAAACATGGACAAGGGAAAATTAATTGGCGCAGTATTCCTAGATATTTGAAAGGCTTTCGACTCAGCCAACCACTCAATTCTTATGGACAAATTAAGAACCTACGGGGTCAGGGGTATAGAGATCAACTGGTTTAATTTGTACCTTTCAAAGAGAAAACAACAATGGTCGCCTATCCTCATCCAAGAACATCGTCTGCGATGAGGAGGTCAATCCTGGGTCCGCTCCTGTTCCTTATCTATATTAACGACCTACCAACCAGTCTAGCCTCCACCACCCCTAGCATGTATCCTGACGACACCCAAATATTTACCTCCGAGGATGATTCGAACTGGACTAATTTATTAAATAACGACATACAGAACATCTGTGATTGGCTGCTGGAAAACAAATTACAATTTCACTCGTCTAAAACAAAGTGCATGGTGATCGGCTCGAACTATAATCTTAAACACAAAGTCGATTTTATGTTATCCGTTCACATAAATGGGGAAAAAAAAGTCAAGACAATTCACAAAAGTCTCGGCGTTGAAATTAAAAAATGAGAACAAATTAACATGGAGAAAACAAACTGAGTACATTTGTAAAAAGGCAAGTGCGGGAATAGGCGACTTCCGTAGGCTGAAGAAGTTTGTCCCGCAAAGTTCGCTCATAAATATCTAGCCCTTCCCCAACCCTACTTCGATTATTGTTCTCCCTTGTGGGGTACCTGTGGTAAAGTTTTAAAAGACAAACTTCAGCGATTTCAATCTCGCGTTGCCCGGGTAATTACAGGGGATGACTTTTCAATCAGGTCACATGACATCCTAAAAAAATTGGCCTTCACTTGAACTTAGGCACAAACGTACAAAAGCGAATTTGGTATATAGAATTATAAATGGTAAATCAACACCAAGTAACACCAAGCCTAAGCACCAATGCACGGGAGTTAGTGACTGTGGAAAGAAATACAATCTCTGTAATATTAGTACAGATCTAGCACTTCCAAAACCGAGAACGAACTTCTGAAAATCGAGCTTTTGAGTATAGCGGCGCGATGCTGTGGAACGGCCTCTGTAGACAAACAAAGGCGAAATCCCTTCTTTCTTTTCGGAGGAAACTCACCCCTGAGCTACGCTGAGGACCATCGCTTGAACACTTCCATTTTGTCAAGCACGACCCAACTTGTAACCAGCTTGATACTTGATAATTGAAGACTAGTTGTGTTTGGCAAGCGTGGATAAATAAATGTGTGTATATGTATATGTTTATATGTATAGGGAATAGGAGATCTGATAAATGTGTATTGGAATAATAACTCTTACCTTTAAGTAAGTAGGAGATCTGATAAATGTGTATGGGAGCAGTAATTTTTACCTCTTAGGGAAAAGGAGACCTGATAAATGTGTATGCAAGAAACAACTCTTACCTCTTAGTGAGTAGGATATCTGGTAGATGTGCATGGGAACAGACACACACCCAACTAGCATGTCAGCGACGGCGAGGGACAGCAAGAAGTAGCTAGTGCGCTTGCTCAACATCCGCTTACGTGTGAGCACGGCGATGGCGATAAGGTTGCCGGATATAATGAGCGCTGCGAGTATCCCGTATGCTGAACACCATCCAACCAGCTCTAAATCACTGTACTGGAACAGAGGGGGACTGCTGGAATTGTTGGATTTCATTGACATTCTTCAGACGTTGGCATTTAATGATTTTGGTAGTTGATTGTTATGTTGATTCTACAGCAGATGAATAGCTCTGCGCACGGCGTGCCAAGAACAAAGAGTACTCTCACTCAGCCTTTGTTCTTCTTCCCAGGGCGACCTTGTCGCAATAACTCACTCTTCTGTGATGTCTCTGATTTCACAATTCTTGCAACGAATCAAGTTGTTCAACAGCTGAACCAACTTACCGTAGAAGGAGCTGAGGCTGAGTACACACTGACGAGGCAATTTGGGTAAGAGCCTTATGTCTGTTCGGAAAAACAACAGGATAAATGATCTCGATATTCAAATAGTGGAAAACCCTTGAGACTACTTAGCAGCTAGTAGGCTGTAAGTAAGAACAGTAAACAGTAAGAAAAGTAAACCACTAAACTTGGCAAGACTTCAGTTGATAAAACGTATCTTAACAGCGCACACGAAAACCGAAGTGCGGCTGATACTTCACTCCATTCGGACCAGCGAGAGGATAAACTCTATGGCAGTTTCCAGGGCCCTTGAAATGATACTTCATTCACAAGAAGTAGACGGAGAACTGAAACGTGATTGCAGTAGGTATCTAAGCGACTGCACAAAGGATAGGAAGAGTTTCCGATATCTCACTCCAGCCAACGCCTCATAAAAGGGTGTTCACCTGGGAAAAAAATGCAGAATAAATAAAAACTTTCTTGTAAGATTAAATCAAGGATCTTCCCAATCATGAAATGTGTGTCTTTTTCGTCTCTTGTTGCGAGTTTGAAGATAATTCCAACTGACACACGATACTTTCTTAAGTTGCAATAATCTTTACAGATAATGGAACCATTCACTAAAATCCTAGATGATAGATATTTAATTAAATGTTTTTCAATTTTACATTACAGCCTAATATCAGCCCTGACGGTATATTTATAGTCGTTTCTTCTTGAAATCGTCAATTTTTTAAATAAAATCAGACAATCATAAATCATCTTTTTTGATCCAAATGGTTAATGCATATGGGATTCAATTATGCTGTAGTTTCGCTGCTTCATTTCGAGTTTCTGCGATAGATATCGCCTACGTGGCAACATCTACCCTTGCGAAATAAGTGATTTCATTCCTAATGGCCTATACCACCCCTTGTATCGTGTCTAGTCTCCCTGGCTAAGTAGAAAGATAACATCGTCTGATCCAGTATTAAGGAGTCTGCTATTAGCCTAGTCAAGTTCTCATTTTTGTGACGAGAAAATCTACAGACAAGCTGTAGAATAACTAGGTGGTCTGAGTAGGCGGGTGGAATTAGGGACATATATCAAAACAAGGTTGAAATTGTGTTTTACAAAAAAAAATCAGAACAGTCGAAATTGTGCATTACTACATCGCAGTCGTGAAACTAAAAAAAAAAAAAATCTTGATCCTGAAACCAATTTCTGTGGCGCGCTGGATGGTATGAGTGTAGCGGTACTTTCGGGGAGAGGACCCGCTTTTCCATGACAGAGGAAGAGATCCCGGCTTAACTTTCATCACAAATGTTCAGAAATCATGTGGTCGTTATTAAATTGGCTAACATCTAGGGCGAATGATTTGTGCATGGGCCACGGGGAAGTTCTTTTCTGTTAACCACGTACAGCTGTCTCTCGTTTTTTATTATTTTTTATTTTATTTCGGTAATGAAAGGCCCATCGCGCCGCTATTTTATGCTCAATGGCGGCGAGTCACACAAAGCCTCCATTTCCATCGGCTAATTCAAGCGAGAAACCAAAATATTTTCAATCAAATATCATATACTATCAGACTTCATTCGTAGATTGTTATTTAGAAGTTTCCTTGCGAATAATAAGCCGCTGTATTTTGAATAACAAAGGAGTGGGTGATCGGCATTCTTTAAGATTTAATTTTTAGAATTATTATTAGAATTTTTTTATATATGTAGCATTTTGTGTTTCAAAAAGTATATTTTCAATATAATTTATAAGTGTTCTAATGTAATGTTCATAACAAAAGAGTCTACAGAAGAGCCGCAGGACAGGCAAATGAATGTTTACATAAAACACAGTAGTTTTATTACAAACCTACCTGCTTATGAATGTCACGTGATGAACTTAATTTTCATATTTTATCAGCATCGTTCAAATCTCGATTGATCTAAATCATGGATCTAAATTTGCTTACACTTTTTTTTGTTTTATAAGAACCTTTTTTTTTATTAAAACGTCCAGCCTGAGATTTCACCAAATTTTAAGAACATGCCGCAGCTCAGATAGCAAAAAAAAAATGCTTTTTTTCAGTCCTGATGTGTTCTAAAGTGCAGGATCAAATGGTGTTCATCATAGTAACAACCTTATTATTGCTATTGATCATCAAGGCAATTCTCTTCCTAATAATTCATTGGGTATTATATTCTTTGATACATTAAACGTTAAGAACATCGTTAAGAACATATTCAGCCTTAAAATGTCCTAAAAATAAAAACGGCCCAGCCTCAACTGAAAATGAGCCGTTCTTATAAAAAAAAGAGTGTATATAAAAATCTAAAACGTTTTTTTCATCTTCGGTTTCTATTTCTATTATCATTATATGCTTCACACTAATAATGAAATGTAAGCAAATGTTAAAAATGAGTTCTTTCCATTTTGTATCCCTACAAATTGGCTGCGATAATGGTGATTATGACTTTTAATTGGAGAAATTCTTGTATAAAATATCAATAGTATTTACCTGAAAACGGATTAAATTAACAAGTCTGCTTCGCTGTCATTATACTAATAGAACACGTAAGAAATGGTACAACAATCTTTATGAAATCATTAGCTTGTCTTTGTTTTGTCAAAAGTCCCATGGCTTTACCTGCAAATACTTGATGGTATTCCCTTCCATTCTTTCGCCAAGCCTAGTTTCGACACTACTTATATACTCCTATTACACAAAAGGTTGTCAGTGCAAATGGCGAATGGCAAATGCCATTGCTTATGGGTACTAATTATTCGTAAAATTTTAGGTGTTAAATACAGTCCAGCGTCAGAGCCAAGCATTAGTAACCTTTAATAGATAACTGTTTTGATTTATCCATATTCTTCGAGACTCATGGTTACTTTCGGTCGTAAAACCCCCATTTGGCAATCGCACTGACAACCTTTATTGAAATAGGTGTATAAAAGTGCCCTAATCGCCGTCTTCTTACCTTCTAAGCGATCGTCTCTCTTGTCAGTATCTTTATACATAAATAAGAGACTAACAATGTACAACATGCAGTGTTTGCGGTAAGCGATGAGTCTTTTGTTGCCAAGAATACATGCACTGCACCACCGAGAAATTACGCCTTTATAAAACTCTTATATGCACATAGCATCGAATTTTCTATTTCCTTAGTAAGACACGCCTACTAATTTAAATTGACTTCTTGAAAAATTATTTTCACTTTGGTTACACAAACAAGAAATCGGTCATTATTTTCCTTGGATGTCTAGTTACTCAATAGGCGACTTTGGGATGTGTTTATAAGTGTGGTTAAACATAGCTCAATACACATGACCACAGGACTAACTAGCACACTAATCTGGTGCCATACTATAGGGAGAAATGCCGTGCTGTATACTGAAAACGCTTACTATTACCCTAAGGGCCTCCGCGGTAATTACTTTGGCATCCTTTACGCTTTTGCGTGAGCTTTCAAGAAAGTGTCAAGCATAGTGTCATATTCCTGCTTATTTTTGTCTTTTTTATTAATAGGTTGTAATTTTTGCATTTTTTCACGATACCTGTCGTATTCTCCCTGAGATACGAAACATTATTTGTTTATACGTGAGATATTCAACTAAAAATAGCAAAAAAGAACAACTAAAATGGAAAACATATAAGATAATTTAAAAAAAAGATCATTGAAAAATATAATGGCAAGGTGAGGATAGATCTCAATGTAAGTCTGGTGTAAAACTTATTATTATTATCTAGTCTAGTCATAGATTTAATAAAAATGTTGACAAATGAACAGTTCCACGTATGCCTTTTATTGCTTTTATCCACATCATAACACCGCCAATTAGGTTACACAAAACACGATGAAAAGACATTTTAAGTTATATTGCTTTAAAGTATTCCATGCACGATATCAATTAATGATGTTACTTTAAAATAAAAGAAGGGACAATTCAATCTAAACTACATCAACAGCGCTTTTTGAATTTCAAATTCTTGAAACGTTTCTCCATAACTTTACATTTTATATGCGATTTATAAATGTTAACCCATTATTACTATGTGTTGATATGTGGTTAGTTGTTGATGTTATTGTTCGAAAAGTGTATTCATCAAAACTCCCTTACCAGCTCGTTAGCTATTTATTTGCCTTTCCATTTCCATGCTAAAGCCTTGAACAGTCTCTTGTTTGTTCGCGCGTAAATTATTTGTTTTATTTCTTTATCAAAAATACTTGTGAAATAGTATTTTGGTCCCGTATCGGAAGTAATCCTCGTAAAAAACACTCAAAATTTTCGACTTTTGTGGATGACAACAATGTTGTTGTTGTGTTGCTGTTGTTGGTAACGACTATGTTGCAGGTGATGGCGGGATGGCTGGATGCGATAAGAGTGATGGTAAAAATAAAGAAAGACGATGACAGGCCCAAGGGCAGCAGGGCAGTAGAAACAGAGATTTTATTGGTCGGGCAGGTTTCGATAGCGCGTCGGGGACTGTTCGCGCGCCATGGGGTAGTAGCTTAGATTAAACAATGTAAACTTGACCGGGCTGTTTTCTTATCAAACACGGAGAGCGCGTCGTAAACAAGGCAAATATGAGGGATTTTTTTGGTTTATTATCAGAATTTAGCCAAACAAACTTTGTTCCTACTGCCCTTGCATGCCCGTAGCCAGGATTGAGAGAGAGAAGGAGAGCGATGAGAAGTTTTCTTCTCTTTTTTTCGTACCAATTTATGTCTTATAGGTATTCTGTTTCTAGCCAGAAGTGGTTCTCAATTTTCTAGTTCCCCGTACGTGGGCCTGAAGGATCATAGTCAGGATCATGATGAAGACGACTTTCTGATCATTTCGATCATGAAGGTGATTCTATTGATGACCCTAGTGGCAGTGCCAGGGGGAGGGGGGGGGGGGGAGGGGGACATCCATGAAAACGGGGGTGATCGTCGGCAAAATCAGTTTTAGCACTAACAGATAGCACTTTGGGTGTGGGCAACAGCAATTCTTACCCCCAAGCTCACTGTTGGATAAATTATAGTGATTCACGTTACGTTGAGGGTGTCATGGTTTACAGTAAACATATTTTAATATTGAAGCAAGCCGTTCACTTTACTACGAAATAAAATCGTAAAACTCTAAAAAAATATTCTGACCTGACAGTGAAGTCTTAAATATGGTCTGGGTGAAGTTTGAAGCCATTTGGGCCGGCATTTCGATACATTGTTCTGTTTCCCCTTTGAGAGTTTTACGATTTAATTTCCTAGTAAAGTGAACGGCTTAGTTCAATCTCATATGTTTACTGTAAACCATGGCACACACACAGTGAGCTTGGGGTACCTGTGGTCGGAGCAATTACTAACTCTAAGCACATTTTCAGTTTTCCTGAATTGCGGTCCTCAGAGGCCACCATCGAGCACATCTCATTTCTGACAACATGCATGTCCAGTTGTTATTAGGATGTGATTATCAAGTAGCGTGAGACCCCCTTAGGGAAAGCAGAAGAGGAAATGTTTTTAAAACCCCTCTAAGGGATAGGAGCTATATACCCTATTTTATACCCTAAATGATTGGGCGATCACCCCGCCGTCTACTTTTATAGAAAGTCCCCCTCGGATGATGTTGATTGCTGATTGTGCTCTTGATTCAACAGCGTTGTTGTTTATAAGGATAAAGATTTAAAAGATGATGATGATGATGATGATGGTGGTGGTGGTGGTGGTGGTGGTGGTGGTGAAGTTTCATCAAATATTTTCGAAACCAACGCGTAATTATCAAACTGTCAGGAAACACCCTTAGCCATTTGTTTCTGCCATGTTTCTGTGATGTGGAGTCATTAAAATTGTTTAAAATAATTTGCTCTCTTCCAATCAAAACCCCCAGAAGAAATTAAACTTTTTTAAAAACTTATTAAAAAAATAAACCTTAATCTTGATGGTCCTAAGAGTGTGGTATTAAAACATATCAGACAGTCCAGTGTATTAAAACATATCAGACAGTCCAGTGTATTAAAACATATCAGACAGTCCAGTGTGGTATTGAAACATAAAACATAGACAGTCAGTGTTATAATTCTAAGTGTTATGATTGATTAAAAAAAGGTCATGGAAATCTTTAGCGAACGTGCGAGCCTGTGTGCATGGCATTGCAAATGATATAATAGATTTACCAAGATGTAAAAAGACAATTTCCTCTATGATCGTGTAAAAATAGTTTTTTTTTCTGGATCTTCTGGTTAACTTCGTAATAGTGTAAAGAAAAGACTTTCTTGTGAAACTTAAAATGAGTGTTCTTGTTCAAAACATTAAACACAGAGCTTCTACAGATTCTACAGATTATGCACGGCAAGGGAGCCATATCACTAGATATCTCACCTTGAATCAGGTATCGTCTAGTATGTCGGGGCCCCCGAATTGTGGCATTTAGATCAGAGCGCGTTGTTATGTGCACTCGCTTTGCATGTACTCTCTTTTAGTTACTCACCTCCTCAAGAGGGGATCCGCTGTAGGTAACATTTCTAGACTTGGGTTGGTGAGTATTACATTAACGTTGACCACAAGTCAAAACAAAAGTCTGAAGGATGTGAGAGAGCTCTTTTGGTGGCATTAAAAGGGGTGGCTTGGAATATTGAAAAGTTGAGGTTAATTTGAATGCGGTCAGGGAAGAGCATATGAACAATACTTCACTCCGATTAAAAAGATTAAAGAAAAGGTCGTCTAGCCTACTAAGTGCTCATAGACTAGCGGTTCTTGTATTTTTAAATTGCCGACTCAAGCTTTTACGCATATGGTGCATTGATTTTCCATTCCTATCATTTTATTCGAGGCCAATCAAATCAAATATTGAAAAAATAAAGTTACTAGGCATTTTTAAAATAAAATGATAAAATATATCTAAATACGGGCCATTTGTAATAATGCGAAAACCCCACTCCATTCCCTAGCCACTGTCATCGCGGTGTCGTCAATTTCAAGTGTTATGGGTTTTGGGGTTTTAGTGATGGAGTTTTGAGCATCCGTATTTGACAAGTGTAAGTGTTTATTACACTGCTAACAAGAGCGAGGGAACATGTTTAAATCTAATAACCAAACCTAACGTCAAATTCAGGCTAGTTTTGACCCGAGTCTACCCGTGTTAATGAGAGGAAGTTAATGCTACGTCTTCATTGAGTTTGCGCGCCTACCTCGCGAATCGAGAGTTTGCAGATGGAGTCTGAGCATTGCGGATGGAGTTTACACATAGAGTTTGCGCGAGATCGCGCATGGAGTTTACACATAGAGTTTGCGCGAGATCGCGCATGGATTTTACACATAGAGTTTGCGCGAGATCGCGCATGGATTTTCTCCGGAGCTTGTGCATGGATTTTGCGCACTTAGTCTGCGCATTTAGTCTGCGCCTGGAGTTTGCGCATTGAGTTAGCGCATGGAGTTTTCTCAAGGAGATTATAAATTTATTGCCCCGAGTGTTATGCTAAGAAACTATCTATCTACCAAGATAAATATTCATGTGGCATTTTTACGAATCCCAATAATATTATGCGGGTTACCAAAGATAAGATTCAGGTCATTCCCTTTAAGAACTCACTTGAAGCACCAAGGTGGTGATCAATTAAGCAGTCGTGAGTTGAATAATATTGCCCTATATATTCCCTTTTGTCAAGGCAACAGGGAATATTGGTCTCAAATATTTAAATCTAAAAATTCCCCCGCCCCTTGGCGGTATGTCTGTTTGGAGTCTAATGTCTGGGAGTATAAATCACAGATTAAAGGCACCTCCCACCTCGAGCCTTTTTTTTCACCTCTAGGCTTTTAAGATTAAAAGTAACCACAATGAATGCATATTAGCTTTCTTTTAAAACAGGGATACGCGTAGAAACGACTTTTAGGGGCGAGCCTCTCTCGATCTGAATTCTTCTAATCACAACAACACATTTAGTCTTCCAATCAAAACGAAAACGACCCCATGCAGAATTCTGCCTTTTTCGTTTATCCATCGGTAAATATTTCGGAACGCTGATAGAACTTTCTGCAAGACCAGGTAACCTCGTCTTCAGTTGCAGCCTCCCTCGCAGGCATCTTTAGGCAGGCGTCGCTCGCCCCCCTCCATAGCAGCGAGCGACGCCTGCCTAAAAAAGGTTCCAGAGCCCCGAACGTCTCTCTATTTAGTGGCGAGCGAGCTTTGTTCACTAAACGACGTTCGAGAGGCGTTCGAGGCTCTGGAACCAGGGTAGATCTGAAGACAAAGGAACGGAATTTGATAGTTTTGAAGTCACGCTTTCCGCGTAAAACAGTATGCTAATTAGCTAAAATCTAAGGTCCCGGATGTAGGGAACACTGGGTTCCAGTAAGTGATAAGAAATTATAAGAAACAAAGGATTAAAAAACATTTGATGGTTAAACAAAGTCTTCAAGAAAACTTCGTTTTTTTCTTATTATTTCAAGAAGACAATAAAATTCCAAACGTTTTCTTTGCTATAATAAAGGTAGTGTAGTAGGGAATAAGATGAAAAAATCTCTTCGATAGAATTTTCACTTCAAGGCACCCGGTAACCTTGACATATGTGTCAAGCAATCGCTGAACTCTACGATTCTGAACTAAAACAAGAAAATGTCTGCAAACTCGGGTGTGAAAAACAGATGTCATAATTTGTCATTGGACTCTTATTTCAGTACCCTTGGTACCAGAGACTCCAAACTTCTCTCGCCCATTGACGCCCAGACAAAATGTCGCGACGAGCAAAGCTGAGCGTCACTGGACGAGAGAAGTCTGGAGGCTCTGGTACCAAGGGTAATGAAATAAGAGTCCATATTATTTCAGTTGGAGATTTGAATTTGGTTTACCATATTGCTCTATTACTATTGTAAAGCTGAATTGCAAAGGCAAATAAATGTTTGTATAGAACATGAAATCACTAAATAATATTTCGTTTTTTATTTGATTTTGTCGGAATCGAACCGAAACAATCAAACGCAAGTGCAAGCTCTGGTTCTCTCAAAAAAAAGTTGAATAAATCGTTCTATATCCACAAGTCTTGCCTTTTGAATTTCCTAAAGAATTATTTTGAGTATTTTATCTTAAATATTGCATCTTCTGGTTTACCAACAGTGGCCTTTTAATATACGTTACTACTGAAAACTAGATGGGGTTAAAAAACTTCCCGGATTTTTCTCCATCGTGATTTTTTTTTATAAAAATCACGATTATTCCGAAATAGGCTAAAAAAATCCGAATATTTTTTATGAATATTTAAAACTTTATCTTTAAAAATCAAAGCAATTTGTTATAGAGATTTTGTTTTCTAAGCAGTTAAGTAGGGTCATTATGTCGACATGGTTCCGAGCATAATGACATAGTCTGAGCATCGAGCACGATGCCGGCATAATGGCGAGATTTTCAGCATAATTTAAGCTTAGATTTTAAGATTTTTCCGTTGATAACGAAAAACATAACATTTGTCATCTGCATGACAAATAAATTAGAACCAAAACCCTCATTATCTTAAACCCATTGTGTATCACGCATTCCCGTCCTGCCTAGTAGTATCCGAGGTACCACAGATAACAAAACCATTGCTCAAAAACCTTCACCAAAAAGAAGTTATTGATACTTTAATTCAAGCATTAACAAATGTCAGCACTTATCATACGTAACACTAAATATACTCTGGTCTAAATATACACGAAATGGCATTGCAAGTTAGAGATTCTCTCCATTGCTAAAAATAAACTAAACAGTAGTTTTGTTTTGCTTACTCTTGGATGATGAATAGGAGGATATCTAGGGACAAAGCCGGAAAAGAAACAAAAATTTAAAAAGAAATTGGTTTGAGAATTTTTTTTGGTTTGAGTTAAAAAGACAATAAGCTTTTATGAGAAGGTTCTAACAATATCGTGTGAAACCAAAAAAAGAAATGTATACGCTATTTTATTTTGGGTAAAAATGTGTTCTAATTAAAAAAAAAACATTCAAGATATTATTCTTTACAAACTGAACAATTCAACAGTTTGGATTTGACAGTAAATAAACCACTAAATAGTCCAGGATATTAAAACACACAAAACAGAATGTGATTGCCTAGAAACGGGATGTGTGGGACTTTTTGGTCAAAATATAATTTGAAAATCTGTTTGATAACGTTTTACTGCAATAGATGAAGAGCGACTCATCAAAATACATCAAAGAAAGTAAAAAAACATGACTTTGGAAATGAACCATTTAAAACCGTCCAGAAGTGCTTAAATTGAATTCAATATTCATATAATCCGTAAAAAAGAAATGATTATTCCAAAAAGAGTACCGACTTGTTATTTATATTTCCGATTATTATATTTTTTGTGTGTCAAGAGTATGTTTTTGAAGTACTTCGTGCCAATCTTACCTTCAATTAAAGTTCTTTTGATTTAACATTGACTTTTATTGCCTTAGAATGCTGATAATATTTTGTTTTACGTTTTTACCGCCATCTTAAAAAGTATACAATTCGACAAAACAACCTGGTGTCATCTGCACTTTAGCTACAAAAACCAAGCAAACGCTTATAAGACTTAGCCGTTTTATATATTATATATAATCAAAATGTTGCACTTTAAAGTGAATCAAATTTTCATAAACGCCTTACTTTTTTTAAATGGATTCCCTGCTAGGAGAGTTCATAAAAAAACGATTTCACTGTATTAGATAGCCGAAGACAAGATAGAAGCGCCGACTTTGGCTAATTATTTTGTTGAAACTCGCGACATGAGCAGGTTCTTATCGAGTTGCGATAACAATTTTGCCTGCGCAAATTACGGCCGGAAACACATTTCTTTTAGCTTTACTGGGGATTTAATGTTTATATTTTTTTAATTTCTGAAGGACGATCAAAGTAAAAAAATGCTAACTAGAAATGCACTTTTTGCAAAGACAAAAACTAATAGTAGCCTATCCTTTTGGGTTTGCTTTCGTTTTTCAAGAGAGTTTTTAAATGTAGGAGGAATTATTATGTTTTTTTACACATTATTGTATCTATTCCTTAAAAATGTTTCGTCAAAGCTGTGGATGTCTCTAACGAAGTACCCACCTTTCACGATACGGCGATAAAGCGCATTCGCTTCTAAGACCTGTCTTTCTGAGTGAATGCGAAGTGACAGACTACAGTTCTGAGCTCAAACAATCCTCTCATATGCAAATGATTTGCATAACGTATTAGTAGCGATTGTGTTGATGTCGGGCGCGCTAGGAGTCCGTCCCGGGTTTAGACTTGATGGAGTTAAAAAATCAATACAGTACGGTAATAAAGATGAGGCTTTTACTTGAAAACAGCCAATAGTTGGACAATAACTGTGATGTGCAAACAATACGCAAACTTGTTGGAGCTTCTCTGCTCTTTTTTACAACTTTACTTCAAAAAAATCATGAAAACATATAAATATATATTGCTTGCTAGAGTTTTTGTTGTTTTATAATATCATTTGAAAAAAAGACTCCAAGATTTTTTGAATATATAGAAATCCAATTCTCTTTTCCAAAATGCTTCCCTCTCCCTCTGTTGATGTCAATTTAAACAAATTTCATAAATTAATTATAAACCTAGTGTATTTCAATATAGAAAAAATCACGAAACAAAAGAAACATAAAATCTGAAACTAGATACGCACGTACGAGCGATAAAACGAGAGGTATAAAATAACACTTGTGTACGGGGTGTGGGAGGGGATGCTTTTCAGAAAAGGCTGATACGCTTATGATTTTCTACACCATTAAAAAGTAATGATTTTTAGGAGTGCTAGAGAAGGATACAAACCTCTGATAGCATCAACATACCCGTTACCGATCCATCATAATTCTAGCAGGGGATTTTGTTATCAATTAATTGCAATACTCAAATGGATTTACCTGATTTAGACGATCAACTAAACTGTGGTTTCTTTCCCTTGTGGAAGATGAGGTTTTCGTATCCGGCAAGAACACCTCCTCTTGTACTCTTAACTCTTAAGAACTGTTTACATTTCGTCAAATATCGGGATGTGGCGGCCGATATGAGCGGATAAACCCATCAATAAATGACATTTATTGGAATTGGAATATCACTTGCTTATTTCTGAAGATTTTTAAGTAGATAACAAAAAAACAATCGAGGATATGAGCTCCAACTAACGCCAATTAATTTTATTTTCCATCTAGATTCTTCTGAATACTGCGGCTTGGTGCCAAACGTTAAGTCATAAATAATCAAACTTGAGCAAATGTCTATTTGGAAGCCCCTAGCTCGGCTTCGCTTGTCTTGGGGTATTTAGGCGACTGCGTGTAAATATGTCACGTCTGCCGAAGACTCGCGGTGAATGCAAAATTAGGCAATAATACTATGATTCACGTTATGGCATATGGTTATATTTAGCACAGATGCATCTAGCATTTAAAGTAGTAATCACTAAAGGGTACTTTTCCAATTACCTCGAGTAAGGGGGTGGTTCTTAGAGAATAGGCTTATTTCACAATATAATTATAACAGTTTTCGAAGTAACCGCCCACCGCTACCCCTAAAAATCTAAGAGAGAATAGACTTGGTGCAAACCTCCCTTTATACACCTATTTCAAATAACGGACGGACCGTTAGAAAAGTGAGGGGGAGGGGTTTAAAATAGGTTATGAAAAGCCTGAAAACAACGCATGCATCTCAGACCTTACTGAAAATGATGCATACAACGATGAAAAAAAAAAATCTTGCACGTCCTGGAGACACACAAAAGAACATGCTCGACTGAAACCTCCCCATCCCCCCCTCCCCCCTTCACTTTTCTAATGGTCGGTTCCTAGGTTGGACTCAAGAATCTATGTCTCCTAAACCGCGGTGTTTCATGGATAGCGTATAAACAGCTGAATCCTTGTTTCTGAAAGCCGTGTGAATGTTTATAAGAACATAACAAGAACTCTACAGCTTTTGAAACCTGGATTTGTATTTTATTAACGCTTATTTACATATTTACTTGATACCCATGAAACACTGCGGGCTCCGATGCACACATTCTCCGTGTGTCAACTTATGTGTCCCTCTTGAACCTGATTAACCTTAACCTGCCGCGAAAAGAAACGACATAATTTACACCACTCCCCATTATAATTTTTTATTAGCTTTTCTTTTCTTTTTTTTTTTTGTTTGTAGACGTACATATTTTCAGTTGAGGCTGGGCAGTTCTTATTTTTGGGACATTTTAAGGCTTAATATCATCTAAATGATGCTCTTTTAGTGAATATAAGAATATAATACCCAATGAATTATTAGGAAGAGAATGGAACTAATGATTACTATGAGCACAATTTTAATCTTGGTACTTGGCCTTAATAAGAATTTTCGTCGAACAAACGTCGTAAAAGAAAAAAAAATGTAACTTAACCTTTGATGTGATTTTAGCCGGAAGCGTCACAGCGTGTGATCAAATTGGCGGGAGATCCGCGTCCGTCAGCGTGCGCTATCATTTTCCCGCCACGCCTGCGGAAAGTGTGCGCGTCATGTGCGATCGCTTACCCTTTGGCTATACAACCTCTTGTTCGGATCGCGTTTTGACGAGCTCTTTTCACACGCGATTGGACGCCCCGAATTTTCAAAATAAACCCACTAGAGGTTAAAGTCGTCATAGAAAATCGACCATTGATTATATAACTTCTTAGAACATAGGATAAACTTAAGGATACATTTATTAGGGTACTGGTAGGTTGTTTCTACTCCAGTGCTGCGCTAAAGAAATGGTTGGTTTTTGCTCTGCGACTGTTTTCGCTTCAATCGTTCTCTTGGCCTATCAAATAACGGTGAGTACACCATTTATTTATCATTATTAACTAGACAATAATTTTTGACGACCGCTTTGGTCGTGGGTTTTTTATCCTTGGGTTTGCTTTTATGCTCAATCTTTCGTGTAATAGTAGTTCCGATAGAAACATTATCGAAGAAGAAAGGCACAATCGTCAGATAGCCAGGGCAACAACGAAACAGTATGAAACAGTGGAAATTACTATACTAGATACTAATTTACATATTTAAAATTTTTATGCATGATGGAAGGGCAATTTTGATTGCATAATTACGGACGGAGTTAAAGTTTGAGTTAGGAATTGGGAAAATATGTATTCTCAATGTCCGTGAAACATTTTATTCCGTTTACTACCCTATAGAAGTTTCCATCTTGCTCAGAGCTTTCTGTAACTGCTCGTCTCGGATGTTACTTTTTTCTAAGAAAAACGTATGATTTTTAGTTTAGGCTCAGAGCTGTTCTTATTTTGGGAGCATTATAAGGCTGGATGTTTTTAGATTTCAGTGACATCCCAGCCTGAGATAAGCACACCAGCTATTGCATATAAAAGATTATTAAACCAATTAAGGATTTAAAGGTGAACTACACAAAACAAATAACAATAGCATTTTAAGTAGCTAATACGAACCCAATTTGATTGAGGATGTTTAGAGCGCGTCCCTTCAACTAAAATATATTGTGCTGATATCTAAGCCTCGATATGTTCTTAGAATTTGGTGAAATCTCATGCTAACTTTCTTACGAAAGAGGATCGTATGAAAAAATAGGGAGCCCTGGTTCAAAAGCCTTAAACTTCGAGTTTCCTCAGCTCGGCTTATCAGTAACTGGTACGCGTTCGAGGCTCTGGGATAGGTTTGCGCTTGCTATTGATACAACAGTGTCTAAACAAAATCGACTTTAGTTCAACAGTAATTCAACAGCTTTAGCAGTCTTACCTTTGGGAAGACCAGTCTTTTTTCTTTTTTTTTTTCTTCAGAACGGTAGCGTTAGAAACATGTTTTCATAATTTCGTCGAGGTTTCAGCCCAGTGGTTCTATCGAAGTAACTCATCGCTGTTTTTAAAATGGCGTTGTTTTAGTACTCAAGACAAAAGACTACTCCAAAAGGTGAACCAATCAAGCCCGTCCATTCAAAAGGGGTTGCTAGAAATATGAAAGGTTATAAGAAATAACTTTCAGTATTCATATCGGTACTCAAATGGCGTTTTCCCTCTACTCCAGGATGAGCCAGTCAAAGCAGCCCATTTGATAAGGAGGTAGAGAAGGATTAAATAGGTTGTCTAATAATGTATGAACTTTACTTACTAAAAAAAACATGGAAGTTTATTATATCACCGTTTTTGTTATAACAGTAAGGTGCGGTTTTGATTAAGTGATCTGTATTTATTTTATTTTTTTCATATTGTAATGTTATTCTATATAGAATGTCGGTTTTGTTCTAGCTCACGTATCTGTCCATTATATAAAAACACTCGATAAACTCTTGAACTCCCATCTTTCTCTCCTTCTAAGTACCTCTTCTGCTCCGATTTATTGACCTCCTATTATTTGCAATTTTAATTTAAAGGTACAGTGGTAAGTGATGTGCTTCTTAATTTGTACAAAACGAAAAAGTCTAGTTCCTTTTTGGTGAAAAACGATAACATTCCAGGGGATCTCCCCTATACAACTTGAAAAAGAATTGCAAACCATAACTACTCACAGGTCAAGTCGCCTTGATTCGCTAGTTTTGATATTGATATGGAGTTAAATGTGAATCAGTTCGTCCTTGTTTTTCACGGGGGGTATCTATGTAAACCATAAGAATTTAGAGTTACTATTGTAAAAGCAAAAAGAACTCGAAAGAGCATATGTCAGCCGCCATTTTTTCCCATCTAGTAAAATACAGTGTGAGAATGCATTCATTCTTAGGATCCTATAGCCTGCGTATCAAGTCTAAAGGGTTTGAAAAGAAGAGAGGCGGAGACGAGGAGCACTTCATCCTTCTCTCAAGGCAATCGGGGTTTATCCCTCATTTTGCTCAGCCCTTTGCGCTCGCTACGCATTCTAAGGATTTTACACCGTGAATTATGATATGTCAATTCCCTTCCCCCCTTGATTAAGTTGCGAAATACTTGCCTTATCCTATAGCGGCTGATTCTTGGGTTAGTTTAGTCTAGGTGGGTATCGGTCGTAGGGGTGCTTCCGGATCTTGCGTTGTGTACATAACCCGTACAAAAAGCAGTTCACCATGCTCTCCAAGCTTAACACCATGGGGAGCCCGTCATCGGATTTCGGCCAAACGTATTAGCTTCTTCCAAACTGCCTTTGTTTTTATATTTCTTTTAACCACAAAGTAAGGAATAAATGTATAGATAATTTCGGTTCCCCTTCAGGCCCGTACCCAGGATTTTTCTTGGGGCGGTGCGGAATCCGAAAAAGTGGACCTAATTTTCCGGGGGGGAGGGGGTCATTTTTCAGATAAAAATCTTTCCACCCCCCGAAAGAACAAAGGGATTTTTTATGCCTTTGCAGCATTTCCACCAGACGCGTATTTGGCTACATACCAGAGTGATCTAGCTCATGCTTTATAGCACGTCTATTCAGGACCGAAAGTGGACCTTTGGCCGTTGTGGGGGGTGCCTGCCCTTGTCAGAATTTGCGGCCCTGTTCGAGCCCTGGTTACGCTTAAAAGCACGTCAATGACGCCGCTATTTTACGTTCCCGGCACAAGTCACACGAAGCATCTATTTAAGCAGTTAATTCGATGCCTATGACTGCGCACAGCCCACTACCACCCCCCACCCCCAGCCAATCCTGGGTACGCGCCTGCGAGATACTTTCAATAGGTTTACATAGTGTTTCCTCGTGGATGAATATTTTAAGGTTTCTTTGAGAAAGCTTTGAAAGCTCCATTCTGCAGGGAGCTACTTCTTTGACCGGTGATCAGAAAAACAGACAAGAAACGTCCATAAAAAAGTGAATTTTAAAAGTAGATTAGTTATACACAACCGGGCCAGTGACGGAACGCTTCCACAGTCTTTTCACCCGTGCAGATTGGCGACCATATGGGCGGGCCGTTTTGTCTTGTTACGAGTCATTAGCATGGCATAGCCGGTCTGCCTTAGATGAACTTCATCGATAGTGAACTGCTTTATTAAACCACATCTTAAATCCATCTGGGATCTAAAAAAGCACGCAGAAACGATGGATATGCTGTTGAGGTTACACTGCTGTTGAGAAGAAAGTAAAAAGTAAATAAATAAAAAGACGAGTCAAAGTAGAAAATTATACATATAGGAGTTTAACAAAACGGAAATGTGTTCATATTCATGACACCATAGTTTGTCTGCACACGAAGCTTGTACCATATACTAGCAATATCCCACGCTGGGTGGCTAATGCAAGAGACACATTCAATGCCATGAAAAGGAAATCAAGCACAGCGGAATCCATTACTCACTCATCAAAAAGCAATAACTCGGATTAGCGAGACGAGCTTGAGATAGATGAGCGAGCGTATCGCATGTAAGACTTCCAGGTATGTGACGAATTAAAACTAAGAAAAAACTGAACAAAGTGCAACACATACTTTAATGATTTTACAACAAGTCTATGTCATCACATGCAAAACAACGGCGGAGAAGTGAACACTCGCATATAAGAACCTAGAATTTTCAAGATCAGACTGAGGGGAGTAGGGGGGGGGGGGATATTCCCTAACGTAAACAGAAAAATAGTTTCATGTGTTCCAGATCGCTATCTTGAAGACTGGCTTTTTTTATAGTATAGCCCAAGCCACTCACTTCCTCGCGATTACTATCAAAGTAGTTTAAAATGCTATTATTACAGCATCTCGTTAGGTTGATTTAGGAACGTCATGTTGTGAATGAATGGGGCAACCTCGCCTGTAACAATACCCTAGAGCTAACATGACCATGTACGACCATGTACTGCTATGTACTACTATGTACCGCTATGTACTTGCTATGTACTATCATGTACATTTACAACTTATCTAATTGCCGCGGTCACATATTCTAGATTTGTGGTAAGTTTAAACCAAAGATTCCAGTTGCAACTGAGCATACCTAACTAATTTTGTAAGCATAATAGATTAAGGGGATTATCATCTTTCGCAAGTGTATTTACATCCTTTGCTTTGTCTCGAGATGATAAAATATAATAAAATAAAATAAAAAAGAAAATTTTCGAGGATACTTATCGATTATGTATTAGTGCATTCAACCTATCAAATATTTTTTCACTCTCGCGTGATGTGTCTTGAAATATTGTAAAATGCAAAGCCCTGCGGGTACAAAATGGTAACAGAGTATCGAGTGCTCTTAGCATCTGTCGAGATGTCCAATACAAACTAAACAGAAAAGATGAAAAAACTTAGCAACACTGATGTCACACAGGTGTATACAACTTTCAAAACATAATTCAACTATGCGCAAGTATGAGCTTTGTTAAAAAAAGCATTTTTTATGATTGCGTGAGAGGATATTGAAGAGGAAAGTTATTTCCGTTGCTTCATTGCTTTAATGAAGTTAGTAATAATTAATGACTGAATATTATAGTGTTGACTGAACAATGACAAAGTTTGAGAAGAAACATCGCGGTTCTTAGTGTAGCAACGCCATGTCAGACAACGTGGCTTGTATCGAATGTTTAGCTTGTTTTCATAAATTTACATTTTTTTTCATAAATGTTTGTTATGAAACTTTATAATCTCGGGTGCGTATAAAATAAGTAACAAATGTTTTTGGCCACTACCGTCAAGTCAAAGATATCTACATCATTGTCTTCATCATCACCACCATCAACTTTATCTTTATTATCGCAGATCCGTACCCAGGGGTGGGATGGGAGGGGGTGCAGGGGGTGTGAACGCACCCCCCACAACGGCCGAAGGTCCACTTTCGGTTCTCAATAGACGTGCTATTTGTAGACAAAACTATTAAGCATAAGCTAGATCACTCTGGTGATAAACGTCCCGTGGAGACTGCAAAGGCTTTAAAAATCCTTCTTTGTTCTTTCGGGGGTGGTCAGGGCCTGTATCGTCATCCATCATCATCACTTTTCCTCCACCATCATCATAATTTCTTCATAACCACAACCATCATTGGATCATCATCATCATTTAAACGTCATCATTATCACAATTTTCAACATAGCCACAACCATCATTGGATCATCATCATCATTTAAACGTCATCATAATCACAATTTTCACCATAACCACAACTATCATTTAATAATCATCATCATCATTTAACCGTCATCATATTCACAATTTTCACCATAGCCACAACCATCATTGGACCATCATCATCATCTAATCGTCATAAGAATCACAATTTTCACCATAACCACAACCATCATTGGATCATCATCATCTAATCGTCATCATCATCACAATTTTCACCATAAACACAACCATCATTTAGTCATCATCATCATCTAATAGTCATCATCATCACAATTTTCACCATAACCACAACCATCATTGGATCATCATCATCATCTAATCGTCATCATAATCACAATTTTCACCATGACCATAACTATCATTTAGTCATCATCATCTAATCGTCATCATAATCACAATTTTCACCATGACCATAACTATCATTTAGTCATCATCATCATCATCTAATCGTCATCATAATCACAATTTTCACCATAACCATAACTATCATTTAGTCATCATCATCATCATCTAATAGTCATCATAATCACAATATTCACCATTACCATAACTATCATTTAGTCATCATCATCATCATCTAATCGTCATCATAATCACAATTTTCACCATAACCATAACAATCATTTAGTCATCATCATTATTCCCAATCATCGACCTTGGCCCCCTTTTTATCTTCACTAGAACCATTGCCTTTCGTGATTCCTTTGCCCAGAAATTTACTTACAGCCAACTAAATGTATTGCCATCTCCTCCCCACCCCTTCCTTGAACGGTAACCCAGGGGTGGGGCACTGGGGGCACGTCCCCCCCCCCAAAAAAAAATATTTTGAAAATATATAAGGAAATGACCAGTAGGGACGTGGCTATGCCCCAATTGTTTTCTTAAAGTTTCTGTATTGTGTCCCTCCCCCGATAATTCGAGGCCTGCTACGGCCAGGGACGTACGCAGGATTTTAACAAGTTACAGTCAAAGCATTCAGAAGCTGAATGAGGGCGTGGCTTTTCACTCCGCATCCCCGTGAAGATTTCATAGCTCCCGCTTTCGGGTTTGAAATTGGCGTCAATGCTTCAGACTTTTGAGAATATTACACGATCCTCTGTCATCCTCGATCTTCGACTTCAGTCGTCGCGTGGCACTGAACGACATATCAATATGTTTGGAAATCATCTGTAGACTACCATGAAAATTATAGTTTTAATTCTCATCGTATATATAAAAATATGTACATAAAAATGAATAAGTAAACAATTGATTTTTCCTCCCTTATGCAAATAGGATCGCCAATTTTTTTGCAGTCCAGTGACTGCAGGCCTAAAGGCTGCGTACGCCTCTGACGGCTATGCCCCCCCTGTAACCTCTGAAAGCTCTTATCAATAAGACCTCACGCTTTCTCTCCGTAGGTATGTCAGGGCTCTGGGAAACTCTCCATCAGACTTGTATCCTACAGAAACCCAAACTCCTACCTCTACGACGGAAGTTGCTGTGATAATGCCAACTGGTGCATCGACTCGTGCGACAACTACTTCATACTCTGCCTTGCCCCCCCTGATTCAAGCGACAAGTGCACTGAATACAAGCGTATCACGCAAGTTTGGGGGTCCGACAGCATCTCATTCGGGGGGAGTCTAGGAGCAGGGATATCGAATCCTTTTGTTTTCAGCTTTAGCAGATGGAAGGTTTGTAAATATAATCAACCAATCATTGAGAATCATCATTATAATCAACCAATCAATGAGTATCATTATTATAATCAATCAAATAATGAGTATCATCACCTTAAGGGTGTTATCTCCCCTCATCTTCAGGGTGTGGTATATCCCCTCATTATTAGGGTGTGGTATATCCCCTCATCTTCAGGGTGTGGTACCTCCCCTCATCTTCAGGGCGTTATCTCCCCTCATCTTCAGGGTGTTATCTCCCCTCATCTTCAGGGTGGTATCTCCCCTCATCTTCAGGGTGTGGTATATCCCCTCAGTTTAAGGGTGTGGTATATCCCTTATTATTAGGGTGTGGTATATCCCCTCATCTTCAGGGTGTCTTATCTCCCCTCATCTTCAGGGTGTTATCTACCCTCATCTTCAGGGTGGTATCTCCCCTCATCTTCAGGGTGTGGTATATCCCCTCATCTTTAGGGTGTGGTATATCCCCTCATTTTTAGGGTGCGCTATATCCCCTCATCTTCAGGGCGTGAAGCTGAGTGTTGAAGTATGGGATGACGATGGCAAGAACATCATCGGTGGAAACAATGACTTCGTAGACCAGTACCAACTCATGCTTAGTGGTCCTGTGTCCCCGTCCCAGGCCTCTGCGCGCAGGCAACAACACAGGATGACCGGCAGACAATCACACCTCAACATTGAGGCTAAGGTATGACATATGCTTGTGGCTGGCTGTCCATATTTGTCTTCTAACTTTGTATTCCTTCCAGTTTGATTGTCTGTTTGCCTCATGAACTGTGCTGTCCGTCTGTCTGTCTGTCTGTCTGTCTGTCTGTCTGTCTGTCTGTCTGTCTGTCTGTCCGTCTGTCTGTCTGTCTGTCTGTCTGTCTGTCCGTCCGTCTGTCTGTCTGTCTGTCTGTCTGTCTGTCTGCCTGCCTGTCTGTCCGTCCGTCCGTCCGTCCGTCCGTCCGTCTGTCTGTCTGTCTGTCTGTCTGTCTGTCTGTCTGTCTGTCCGTCCGTCCGTCTGTTTGTCTGTTTGTCTGTCTGTCTGTCTGTCTGTCTGTCTGTCTGTCCGTCCGTCCGTCCGTCCGTCCGTCTGTCTGTCTGTCTGTCTGTCTGTCTGTCTGTCCGTCCGTCCGTCCGTCCGTCCGTCCGTCTGTCTGTCTGTCTGTCTGTCTGTCTGTCCGTCCGTCCGTCCGTCCGTCCGTCCGTCCGTCCGTCCGTCCGTCCGTCCGTCCGTCCGTCTGTCTGTCTGTCTGTCTGTCTGTCTGTCTGTCTCTATCTCTCTTCGAATGTTCACCTAACAAACCAAGTGTCTCCCTTAGTTGTACTGCGATGCGAACTATCTCGTACCAGACTGCTCCGAGCACTGCGTGTCACGTGACGACGACCAAGGCCACTACATATGCGACTACGTTAACGGCCGCAGATTGTGCCGGGAAGGCTGGCATGGCCGCGCATGCCTAGTTTGGTGCATACCGCGTAACGATACATCCGGCCGTTACATGTGTGACGATGAAGGAGCAAAAATATGCTTGGAAGGCTGGACTGGAGTCAATTGCACTGAAGGTTTGTGTGGTTAGTAAAAACTAGCATGATACCAGACAACGGGCGTGGGTAGACGTAACCACAGGGAGCAAACATCCCCTCGACTGCCAAACAGCAGTCTCCCCAAACCTCCTTATTACCCAAAAGCGATGTCCCCCACACCCCTACTGACCACCCAAAAGTGGTCCCCCACACCCCTACTGACCACCCAAAAGTGGTCCCCCCACACCCCACTGACCACCCAAAAGTGGTCCCCCACACCCCTACTGACCACCCAAAAGCGGTCCCCCACACCCCTACTGACCACCCAAAAGTGGTCCCCCCACACCCCACTGACCACCCAAAAGTGGTCCCCCCACACCCCTACTGACCACCCAAAAGAGGCCCCCACACCCCTACTGACCACCCAAAAGTGGTCCCCCCACACCCCACTGACCACCCAAAAGTGGTCCCCCACACCCCTACTGACCACCCAAAAGAGGCCCCCACACCCCTACTGACCACCCAAAAGCGGTCTCCCACCCCCCTACTGACCACCCAAAAGTGGTCCCCCCACACCCCACTGACCACCCAAAAACGGTCCCCCACACCACACTGACCACCCAAAAGTGGTCCCCCACACCCCTACTGACCACCCAAAAACGGTCCCCCACACCCCTACTGACCACCCAAAAGCGGTCTCCCACCCCCCTACTGACCACCCAAAAGTAGTCCCCCACACCCTTACTGACCACCCAAAAGTGGTCCCCCCACACCCCACTGACCACCCAAAAACGGTCCCCCACACCTCTTATCCCTTTACTGCCCAAAAGCGGTCCCCCACACCTCTTACCCCTTGACTGCCCAAAAGCGGTCCCCCACACCTCTTACCCCTTGACTGCCCAAAAGCGGTCCCCCACACCTCTTACCCCTTGACTGCCCAAAAGCGGTCCCCCACACCCCTACTGACCACCCAAAAGCGGTACCCTACACCTCTTACCCCTTGACTGCCCAAAAGCGGTCCCCCACACCTCTTACCCCTTGACTGCCCAAAAGCGGTCCCCCACACCTCTTACACCTTGACTGCCCAAAACCGGTCCCCCACACCCCTACTGACCACCCAAAAGCGGTCCCCCACACCCCACTGACCACCCAAAAGTGGTCCCCCACACCCCCACTGACCACCCAAAAGCGGTCCCCCACACCCCTACTGACCACCCAAAAGCGGTCCCCCACACCTCTTACCCCTTGACTGCCCAAAAGTGGTCCCCCACACCCCTACTGACCACCCAAAAGCGGTCCCCCACACCTCTTACCCCTTGACTGCCCAAAAGTGGTCCCCCACACCCCACTGACCACCCAAAAGTGGTCCCCCACACCCCACTGACCACCCAAAAGTGGTCCCCCACACCCTAACTGATCACCCAAAAGTTACCTAAAAATGTTCGAATTAAAAAAAAAACACCCGCACTACATATGCGCTTGATATGGGAGGTGTCTGTGTGTTTGTTGGTTGGGGATGTGCTTAGAGGTTTTTTTAAATACACCCTGGCCGACAACTCAAAAGATGTACGCATCATGTTTTGATTCAGGGATGCCAACAGTGGTAATGGGAAGCTTTTCATCTATGCCTACACCAAGTATTACCCAGCAACAAAGTACACAAATACATGCAAAGTGGACAACGCGCGAAACACCAGCTACTGCCCCGTATGAGCGAACGACGGCAGCTCGTATAAAACCAGCCTGCGCCATGAATTCTGGGTATGTGACGTCATCATATTCCATGACGTCATCTTCTTTAAGCCCATCAATATCGTCATCCACGTCATCACTGCATCAACTCTCACCGTCAGCATCATTGATGAACAAAATTAGCCCATCTCAGCATCTCGATAGCTTTGTAGGGGGAGGGAGTGAAACTTCTGCAACTTCTGTAATTGTTTCTACGGTAAATGTTGAGCATTTCAAGTCCAGTGCTATTGTCAAGGCAACGGCATCATCAAGTACCAAGATATGTCAATCATCGTCTATAGTGCTCCGCCTACCTGGATGGCAATCCATCGTGATAGAGATGGAGCCTAGAGAGGTGAGGCTGGTAAATACAGTATGTGTCACTCACGCACGCCACGGCCCACTTGTGGAAGCATTGAGGGCAAAAACAACAACAACCAGGCGTTGAGTTTCCAAAGATAACGACTTTAATTTAGCTCTAACCACTCTGACAGCGTTGCGATTAACAGCGGTTTCCTAAGGCATAAATGTAGATAAAAAAGCTAAACAACTTACAACCCAACTCTAACTGAGCTGTTTCACTCCAAAACTCTCCGCCGCCATCTTGTTTTCTCGCACTAAGGTGCGCGCGCAGCTTGTCATGCCACAGGGATCCCGCGGCAGTCGGTCACCACAGTATGGCGAGCAGATTGCGCGAAGAGGGGGAAGGGAAGGGAGCGAAGAGGGGGAAGGAAAGGGAGCAAAGGGGGAAGGGAGTGAAGAGGGAAGGGAGCGAAGAGGAAAGGGAGCAAAGAGGGAAGAAAGTGAAGAGGGAAGGGAGTGAAAAGGAAAGGGAGTGAAGAGGGAAGGGAGTGAAGAGGGAAGGGAGTGAAAAGGGAAGGGAGTGAAGAGGGAAGGGGAAGGAAAGGGAGTGGACCTGGTTGAGCATAGGTCTGTGGTCTGTGGTGGACTCGTTTGAGTAGAATTACGTCATATACGAAATTTCCACCTACATTTACGCGCACGGCTACATGTGAAGGAAAAATAAAACAGCTGTGAAACAAAATGAAACAGCTGGATCAAGAGCAGTAAAATAAGGTGCGTGTCAAGACAGGGGGAGGGGTGCAGCGTTTATCTCTTGATATAGCATTTCTTTTCTGACATAGGAGAAGGGGGGGGGTAGCTCCTACAAACACTTCCTCTCCTAGATCCGTCAATGATTAAAATAAGGTACGTTCACATTTAACAACAGGTGGAATCATTTGATGTCCCGGTGGAGGCTGTTCGCCGATTGTTTACCAGGAAGCTCCGAGAATACTGTGGCAGTGACGCCATGGCGTGTCGAATAGGATGCTGGGAAACTGCGTGAGTTTAGCCCTGCTAATCAAACTCAGGGAAAAAATGGGACGCCTGTAGCAATATCTAGAAGATGTGGGTTGCAACAGGAAAAGTTATTCTGAGAGGCGGAGTGAGCAGGAAAGGTTTATGCAAACAAGGAGTTTGAACGAAATATTGACATTAGACCAAAATCTAAATTTCTGAAATACACTTTTTGGGGCTTTGTTTGGTAATCATTATTAATATAAATGACTTTATTTTGTGTGCAGTCCGATGCTCGAAGGAGAGATTGTGATTGACAGGCGAACGTCCGCTGACCAGGCTCTAGTGCCCATCCAAGTAACAGCTAGAAACTTGCAAGGTTAATATACCACAGGCTTCCCAACTTCGTCAGTAAGGAAACTGGGAACGAGGTTAAGAAACATGAACGCTTAAAGGGACATACGGTTTCACGCAAATAATTATCTTATGAGATCTATCTTCATGATGAATTAGTTTAGATGTAAATACCTCAGTTTGCGGTGCTTCCCTAGAACCCGAGTTTAGAGCGATATCAGTGTGTCTTTTATCCGTGTAGATACTAATCGCTTTAAACTGGAAGTCCTTAAAGATATTTGAGCTGAGTTTACCCAACTTTGTTTCCAGTTACTTCACTGACAAGGGCGGGAAGCCTGTTATTATTTGAAAAATAAAAATGACTACAATAGGCCATTCCAGCAATAAGCTTGTGCAAGCATTACAATAAAAAAAAAACCTACCTCAACTACCAGAATCAGCGCGCGCCATTTTAAGTGTGCACCAAACGAAGCGTGCGCTGCATGACGGTAGTTGAGGTAGGTTTCCATGTCGAGTGCGCGCGCATGCTAATAGCTGGAATGGCCTATTGGTAACAGCGCATTTATTCGATTCCAGCATTTATCCCAAGCAATGTCCTTCTGGCGATAGCGGAAAGTACCAAGGATGAACTCGAAGACATGACGTCAGCAAATATTCTGAAAATTTGGCCGCTGACCGACGATCCAAACATCACAGGAGACACTGGCAAGCGAAAGGCAGACATCACTTCCGATAGGGGTAGTCTGCTGACATTTGTGCTCACGGGCGTGGGCATTGTGCTGCTCCTGGTGGTGGTGTGTTTCGTGGTGTACAGGGTTAAATGGTTAGTTGTATTATATGTTGCTTTACCCCCTCCCAAAATTCCACCCTTTTCTTTATCTTGTGGCCAGGAGCGTAGCGCTGACGACAATGCTGGCTAAATATTTGAAATAACCACCTTAAGGTTTTCCACGTCATTTACCTATTTCGGTCGAAAATATGACAATAGCTTGCCCAAATTAGCCTTTGATAACTGGATGCTTTCTCGCATTTGGCATTTGGCGGACAGACTTTTTTATCCTCGTTTTCGCCTCTCCTTAACCAATTTCTCACCCTTTGACTATCCGTCCGTCCCCCTAGCCTTTCTGATCACATATGCAATGGATGAAATGCGCTTATTTTTAGGCGGAGATCCAAAAACCTGACAGTGAACCCTCTTGAGGAGGAAGAAGCTGAGAGCACAGTTAATACGCCTAGTACGGTGACAAGCGACAAAGCATCGCTCATAGGCATTCCAAGCAAGACAAATAAGGTGAATTAAACATAAGATACAGGGTCTTTACATGAGGATAATGCTAAGGAGGAAGATCTCTAACAGGCGTGGACTAAAATTTGTGTGAAGCAATCGCATATCACAGTACGCATGCGTACAATTCTGATTTAGACAGCATTTTTCAGTCGTATGCGACCTGCCTACGACATGTCTTAGCGCTGGATTACAATCTACGACTTTCATAGCCGAACGCCGTCACGGTGTCGTAAGGCCGATCGTACACTCTTCGACTCGAGTTGTAGAGGTGTCGCAGGCAAGTCGTATACGACTAAATCGTGATGTCTAAATCCAGTAGCGGATCTACGGGGGGAGGAGTTAGGGGGTTTAAACCCCCTTGGGCTGCTTTTCTGTATTGTTTCCATTGTGTCTGTTTATTCCAAAATCGTTACGAAAGTAAAATAACGACGATTGGGTCAACCCCCGCCCCCCTTTGCAAACAGCTAGATCAGCCCCTGAAACCAGCCCTAAGACATTGTTAAAATAAAGATGAGGCTATGAGTTTGGATTGTTATTTTTGTATTTTTATCTACAAATAATGCAAAAGTAAACAACAAACGAGAAAAAGGCTGACCGAATACCTTTAAAAATCCGCAAGCTATGACAAGGTGTCTCGCAAGTATTTCGCCCTTCATCATCGGCACGCTGCTTTCTCAAGAAAGCGCGCTCTCTTTTTCATACTTTACATTGTCTTATAAAGTCTTATTGGATTTCATTTTCTATTTTCCTCTTTAAAGGATGCCCGGCAGGTCAGCATAACAAATATTGAGCTGTCAGAGGTTCTGCTTGACAAGCCAATCAAAACACCTAACATCACGGCCATCTCTTGAAGCAGCCCGAGCTAGATGAAGCGACCGCCCTAAATACACGAAGACACGAACGCCCTAGATAAAGCGACCGCCCTAAATACACGAAGACACGAACGCCCTAGATAAAGCGACCGCCCTAAATACACGAAGACACGAACGCCTTAGATAAAGCGACCGCCCTATATACACGAAGACACAAACGCCTTAGATGAAGCGACCGCCCTATATACACGAAGACACGAACGCCCTAGATAAAGCGACCGCCCTAAATACACGAAGACACGAACGCCTTAGATAAAGCGACCGCCCTATATACACGAAGACACGAACGCCTTAGATGAAGCAACCGCCCTATATACACGAAGACACGAACGCCCTAGATAAAGCGACCGCCCTATATACACGAAGACACGAACGCCCTAGATAAAGCAACCGCCCTATATACACTAAGACACGAACGCCCTAGATAGGGCGACCGCCCTATATACACGAAGACGACCGCCTCAGTTAAAGCGACCACTCTTTATACACAGGTACGACCACTTTAGATAAATCGACCGCCCTTTATACACGAAGACGACTGTCCTAGATAAAGAAGATACACCAGCATACTCCCTTGTGTTCCTTACGGTATTCCTGTGGCTAGAGGGGCTGAAGCAGCCAACTAGAGAAAGAGGACTTTGGTGACGTCACATCCTCAACCACAGGAAACCCAAGAATAACGTCAGAGAATACGCTGACGATACACGAAGGCGAACGTATGCACAAAGTTAAAATAACCTTGCCAGTGAAAACGGCGGATGGGAAATGGCAGCTCCAAGACCGAAAGGGTATAGGTACTAAGTTATACATAGCATGAGGGGGGGGGGGGGGCACGACAAATAAACATTAAGAAAACATTGGGAGGCACAGCCACGCCCTGGTCATTTCCTTACAATTTGTGAAAATATTGTGGGGCACGTGCCTACGGTCCTGTTATAAATGAACTCCAGCGATGCCAGAGCCAGACATTGATGGCCTAAATGGATTATCGTATGATTGATCCATATTATCCTGCAAACAGTTGAGCAATAATAAGAGCCATGGTACCACCCTTCGGTCGTTGAACTGCCATTTACCAGTCGACATTCGTCAGTCTCACTGACGGTTTTTGAAATAGGTGTATAGCGTCGTCATCGTTGATGGCAAGAATTACTTGACGCATCGGACATTAGTCAAAAGAAGTATTCATAATCAATAAAATTTTTTAAAGTTCCAAGAAATATCCATGGTGATTTTTAATAACCAGAATTTGTATATACGAGTATGTCATATCGTGAAAAGGTTCAAGAATTTGAGTGAATAATGCCTGTAAAAATAATTACTGGATATCAATTTAAATGCGAATAGGCCCGAATATCCTCGACTTATATCCAATTAGTGTGTACCAATAATCATAATATCGACAAAATTGCGAGAAAAAACAGTTTTTCAGAATCCATGTGTCATTATAAGTGAATGTTTAGGGGGTCACCAGAGAACAGCGCTATTGATATCAGAGCCTTTATTCGTTTTTGGTTATTTTGCCATTTATTTGATATGTTATTTGATGATTCTTAAAGTGCAATGTTATGTGAAATAAGCGTATACACCCATTCCAAGAAGCGTTTCTTGACGGCAATTGCTCTATGATTGCTTCTGAGTGATGTCTGCATGGAGACCTTTTGAGTGCTCTTTATTGCCTTTGAAATACAATTCCCTATCGGAAATCTTTTGGTAGGGTTTCTTCGTCCTTGTTCTGTCATCTCAACGTCGAGACCTTTTGGTAATTTTTCTTGTCATTGATCTATGATTGCTTACGAGTCATGCCCGAGTCGAAACCTTTTGGTAATTTTTCTTGTCATTGATCTATGATTACTTATGAGTCATGCCTGAGTCGAAACCTTTTGGTAATT